>NC_143414.1:151640-303281 GCF_059467195.1 Physcomitrium patens
TTGTAATAGATAGTATGAAGTAGAAGATGCAATGAACAAGAACAAAAAAAGAAACAATACAAACAAGTGAAAGGAATGTGTACAAGTAAATACACACTCCGAAATTTGATCATGATTTGTTCACGAAGTTTTCATCTAGTAAAAGATAAAAGTAAAAAATAATAAGTATATTTTTAGGATTTTAATTTTTTAAGCTTTTCAATGATATAAAAAACATGTAAATCCGAGATACTATGAATATTTTATGAAGGTTTAAAAATAACAAGTAAATAAACAAAAATTAAGTGAAAATATTTTACCTCAAGGATAACTTGCTTATAGGTGAAGGGTTTGAACCACACCAAGGCTCACATGTATTGTATATCGGTTGTCCAAAGAGGCCTTGAGGCCTTAGTCTTATCTTCCTACCTACATCGAAGGTGCTACAACCCATATAGAACTTGTACACCTTCCTTCCTACAAGGACTAGACTAGGTGGTGGTCTTCTTATTTTCTACTAGTAAAACTCATTTTTTTTGTATTTTTTACTACACCCTGGTATTTAAAAACATCCAATTAGCTTAAGAACTTGTTTTAGCCTTCAAATCTTACTCCCTTTCTTCATAATGGCTTTCGAAGTGGTAAACTAATTTTTACTAAGATCTTAAACATTGCTCTAAAAATTCCTAAAAAATTATAAATAAACTCTTAAAAATCCTATAATGTTTCTATAATGATAATATCCATATAAGGCTATATTTTCCTATCTTTTTATAATAATAAACATCAATTTAAATCCACTATAAATCCTATTTTTTATATCAATAATTAAAATGACATGAAGTTCTTTCTCATGCTTCTTTTAACTACTAATATTTATAGTTTTTATAAATATTGTATATAGATAATAGAACAATATAAATATTAGTCTTAATAAATAATCCTTAATACTTAAGAATGAATAAAAATACAAAACAACAAAGATAATTACCTCCAAGACTTACTAAGACTCCATTTCCACCACTAACATTCTAATTTTCTATTTTTCAAAGGATTTCCATACTACTCATTATATATTGTGATTTAAAGCATTCTAAATAAATATTTTTATTCTAAAACAACAAGTGAGTCAATTTGATGACTCACAAAAATCTTAAATTCTAAATTAATCCCTAATAAAACCTTAAATCCTAAATCAAATCCTAATCAAATCCTAAATCCTAAACCAAATACTAAATCTTAAATCAAACCCTAACCAAATCCTAATCCTAAATCCAATCCTAAAAAAATCCTAACCAAATCCTAACTTTAAATCAAATCCTAATCAAATCCTAGTAATTCCTGTAATAGATTTAAACCTCAATAACTAATGAATGAACCATTGATCTTAACTCAAAATTTTTACACTTCTTAATAATTAAATTGACAACAAGTACAAAAAATTTAAAAAATAATGGAATTACCAGATAGACGATGACCTCAAAAACATGCTTGAGTATTGGCTAGCCTCCTTCTCTAACCTTGATGTTGATCTTTCAAAGCCAATATCTCTCTTTTTCACTATTCGATTGATTTTCAAATTCTCATATACATAGGAAAACGAGTCTACTATGGTCATTTATAAATTTCACTCTAATTTAACTAGTAGATTATAAGAAATCTTAAAAATCCTCATTGGACCTAAAATTCTACTTTTTGAGGCTTTGACCCACTTAAACCTCAATAACTCTCAATTCAACTATTAAATCAAGTTAGAATTCATAATACATATTAAGCACAACTATAACCATTAATCCACAAAATTTCACTAGTAGATCCATTATAAAACTCTCAAAATCGCTCAAAATATCAACCCTATTTTAATTCACAAAATCCAAGTCATCTAAAAACAAACTTGATTTTGTAAAGATCTTACAAAGTCATTAAAAATCCAAATCACACAAAAATAATACTCAAAAAATTGCAATCTATTCTATTATCGAATTCCATTATCCAATTTGCAAAAGAACCCCAAAATCGTTGTTAAGGCTTGGTTTTGTCCCTCAGAGCCTGATTTTGACTCTAGTTCATAACCAATCTTCTTTGGGCATCAATATCTAGTTTTTCTAAGTTACTTTTGCTAGAATTTACTCTTAACTTCCATCTAAAGATTCTTATATCTTTTATTTTTCTAATCTTTTTTTTTTGTCATCTTTATGGCCTTACAAAATAAGTAGAAGTCACTTTTCGAAAAAGGCTACATATTTTTACTAGTTTTATTACCTTTCTATCTTTTATCCATATTTTTTTACTTTATCTTTTTACTTGGCTCTTCTATAATAAGATCCATATTATCATCTTTTATCATGTAGTTGTCTTATAATATGACAACATTACATAGGCTTTGCGATTATAAATTATTAGTGCAAGGTGTAAACTCATGTGTATTTGATATACTTTACTTTTGGATTCTAAATCCTTCAACTCTGTTCTTACTTTCACTTATAGATTCTAAATCCTAAATCCTTCATCATACTTGTATTTTTTAAACTTTCGTTGTATAACTTGGACCTTAAGCTTGATTTATACTTATACTTGTATTCCTTGAAATTCCTTAAACTCCTTTGATACTTGCATTTATAGACCTTAAACCTTCTTAAATCCCATTCACACTTACATTAATAAATCCTCAATCCTAAATCTTATTCATATTTCTATTGGTAGATATTAAATCTCTTAAATCTCATTTACACTCATATCAATTGACCTTCAACCCTAAACCTCGTTTACACTCTCATTTGTAGACTCTAAATTGCACACCATTCACACTCACACTAGTAGACCTTCAACCCTATATTGCACTTTATTCACACTTATAGTCATAGATTTTTAATCTTAAATCGCACCTTATTCACCTTTGTATTCATAGATCCTCAATCCTTAAATCTCATTTACACTTACATTGGTAGATCCTCAACTCCTTCAATCCCATTTATACTTACACTAATAGACCTTTAATTCTTTAAATTCCATTCACATTTTCACTTGTAGACCTTAAACTTTCTTAAATCTTATTTATACTAGCATTTGTAGATCTTAAACCTCCTTAAATCATGTTCACACTTACATTTATAAACCCTAAATCCTTAGTCACACTTGTAATTTTCAAACCTTTGTCATAGACCTTAGACTCTAAGTTTGATTCATACTTGTACTTGTACATCTTGAAATCCCTTAAACTTCGTTCATGTTTACATTGATATATCCTCAATCCTAAATCATGTTTACATTTCCATTGGTAGATACTAAATTTCTTAAATCTCATTTATACATATACTAATAGATCCTTAATCCTGAACCTCGTTCGCACTCATGTTAGTAGATCTTCAATCTTGAATCCCATTCCTACTCGCACTGATAGACCTTCAATTCTTTAAATTCCATTCACACTCGTACTAGTAGATCCACCTTCCTTTAAATCTCATTCACTCTCGTATTCATAGATCCAAAACTACACTCCATTTATACTTGTACTAGTAGATCCTTAACCTTGATCTGCATCCCATTCACACTCACATTGGTAGATCTTCAATCTTAAACTGCTCTTTGTTCACCCTTACATTTGTAGACTGTCAACCCCTTAATTCTTGTTTAGACTCGCACTAATAGACCTTCAACTCCTTAAATTCCATTCACACTCATATTGATAGACCTTCGATCCCTTAAGTCCCATTCACATTCGCACTTACAAACCTGAAACTCCCTTAAATTCCATTCACACTAGCATTTGTAGACCTTAAATCTCTTTAAATCTCATTTACACTTGCACTTGTAGATCTTAAATCTTCTTAAATCTCATTCACACTTATACTCATACACCCTCAACCTCCTTAAATCTTGTTTTACACTTGCACTTTTTGTGACCTTGTATGTCTTTAACCGTAGATCCAATGAAGGTTTCAAATATGTCATTGGAATTTGAAGCATGATAGAAATGGGGGCACATCTACTAAAAATATCTAAAATAAGAAGCTTATAAAAAGTCAATTCTCAAACCTATATCAAATCCAAGGCCTTATAACTCAATATTGAAATACTTATAGAATAAGTTATTCATTGTACATCATAAGTAGATCCTATAAATAGAGAAGTAGGTCAAATAAAAATCTCAAATATTCTTTCTCAATTACATACATCAATTCAAATATTTTAAATATTAAATATCTAATATTGTTCCATTTATACACATCTATAACAATTTAATCACATATTTATAATTGGCACCCTCCAAATCGACTTAATGTCCTTTTTAAAACTTTCAAATACCTTCTATATCATAAAAATCAACTACTTTGAAGGCAAAGTCAAACCACCTTATATCTTGCAAAGTAAAAACTTGTAGAGTAAGTTGTTAGTACCATTGAAATTGTAGACCTCAAAAATGGGGGCATATGTCAATTCAAAATCTAAGAATAATGAGGACAAAAAACCCGGGCACATTCTTGTAACCACAAATCCTAAATTTATAAAATCCTAAATCCTAAAATTGAGCACACTCTTGTAATCTTAAATCCTAAATCCTAAAAATCCTAAACTCCTAAACTTTGACTCAATTATAACCAATTTTTAAGGCAATTGCAATCATATATATCAAATATATATTAAATTATAATTTCTTTATTATAAATTATAAATCCTAAATTCTAAGATTCTATAGTCAATCCTAAATCCTAAAAAGTCAAATTTTCTATGTTTTCTAACTGGAAATAGTATATATAAATATTTTTACACCATTGAAATTATAACCTTTAAAAATGGAAGAATAAGTCACCTCTAAATTTTAAAATTCTAAAAATATAAAAAATTACCAATCCTAAAGTTTATTTTTAAAATCTCTATATCATCCAAATTATATATTTTTTGAAAAAACTAACTATACTATTAGATTCACAAGATTCCAAAATAGGGAGGTAGATCACTTCAAAATGTTAAATTTTGTTACTAATAAAAAAGCCAATTCTATCTTTAAAAGTCAAAGAATCTATATCTAGCAAATAAAAGAAGCATAAGTAAAGTTAATTGTATCATTAGAACCATGATTCTTAAAAATAGAGAGATAGATTAATTCAAGATAACTAAAAAAGCATGCTCATTTTTTGAAGACACATATATAACTCTAAATTCTAAATCCTAAATCCTGATCTTGCAAACTAAGAACTTGTAGAGCAAGTTATTTGCACCATTGGAATTATAAACCTCAAAAACGAGAGGATACATTAATTCAAAATTGAAGAATAATAAGGTTGAAAAACCCAGACACACCTTTGTAATCCTAAATCTTAAATCCTGAAATCCTAAAAATCCTAAATCCTAAACCTGATAATTCTAAATCCTAAATCTAGTCTATTAGCCTATGTAATAGGTACTTCTTTATTTTGTGTTATTTTTGTATGCCTTTGAGATCTCTCCTTATTGATATAAAGTATACAAAGATCAGATTGGAGGAGCTCGCCACTTCATTGAAGAGTATGGTGCAAATTGACATAACTATGTATAATCCATTGCATAGGTTTAAAATACAAATAATATAATTTTCAGTAAAATATATGTATAGTATATTTAAAAAATAGTATAAATATGATATTTTGCAACAAAAAAAAGGACCTAGACCTATATTTTTTATTTAATATATGATTATAGTATTCAAAAGTTTCTATGTATTTATTATATATTTTTTTAATTATTTATATATATATAAATTTAAAAGTAAATTTTACTATGTTATAAACCTTATATTTCCTAAGCTATAAATTTGCTCAAGATTTCAATCATACCATTAGAATCAAAAGAATCACAAATAAAAGAATAAGTCAAATCAAAATTCTAATAAGACAAAGTACAAAAAAAATCAACATACAATTGTATCAAGTCAAAT
The DNA here is from genome assembly GCF_059467195.1 of Physcomitrium patens. NCBI lineage: Eukaryota > Viridiplantae > Streptophyta > Bryopsida > Funariales > Funariaceae > Physcomitrium > Physcomitrium patens. The sequence continues at coordinate 157,534 of NC_143414.1, forward strand.
ATCTTATATTTCAAAATTGAAAAATATGTATAAGATTTCAAGTCTACTATTAGATTCATAGATCCTTAAAATAGAAAAAATAGGTCAAATCAAAACTTCAAAAGTCTTATTCATATACAAAGTCAATTCAAAAGTCAAAATTATCAAACACTTAATATCTACAAATGCATATACTTTTTGAAAACTTCAAGTACATATTTAGAATGGATGATCCTCAAATGGATCCAATGGGCTTTTCAAAAATTTCAAAAATCTTTGTATGACAAAAGTCAAAATTCCAAAGTCTAATTCAAAGTAGTTATATCTTCCAAACTATGAACATGTATAGGAAAATAATTACACCATTAAAATCCTAGATTCCATAAATAAGAGAGTCAGTTAAGTCAAAATCTAAAAATATTGAAACCTAAAAACTGGAAACACTCTTGTAACTCTAAATCTTAAATCCTAAAATCCTAAACTGTGGTCTATTAGCTTATCACCTTAGTTTAAAGCTTTATATTTTGATATTATTATCAAATATATAATTATGAAATTCTTATTTATCACTAATATTCTATATGATATTAGAATTGATTTAAGATTAGTAAACATAGAAATTTTAAAATTGCTTCTTAATCATGAAGAATTTTTTTTATTATAAAATTATAAGAAAATTCCTATATATCAACAATCTAATGTAAAGGTTATAGTTTGTATGAACTCTTTAATAGTTCATTTCATGAAACAATATATATTCTAAAAAAATCAAAATATTATCCATAAATTTATTTAATATAAAAGTATTTTTAATAATATTTTTAAAATTATAAAGAATCATAAATTTTATTTTTTAATAAAATTATATGACTAAAGATGACTTACAAGTTTTAGAGTTAAGGATTTAAGATTAAACTTGCTACTATTAATTTTTAAGCAAAAATATTGTGGTCAATTTTTTATCACTATTTTGACTTTATGTGTGTTTATAGTTGATTGAGAGGTTAGAAACTTGGTCAAAAAATTAACCATGTATTAGTAGCTTGTGGAATAAGCTAATTATGTGGCGTACATATAGAAAACTTGCCTTATAAGTTAAGATACATGTCTTACAAAGTCAACACGTTTTGGAGGTCTTATAGTTCATAGTTGCATTGCCTCATAGCTCATAGTTAAGAATATATATGGAGGCATGAGTGAAGCCTTCTTCACTCTTATTAATATCTTTTTAGTCCTTAGTCTTATTTCAAGACTTTCTAATCTTCTTATCTTTGGCAATAGCCATTCTAGTGTAATACTATACCATCTTCAAGTGATTTTCTTGTCTTTTTGAATGATACAAGAGTGTATTGAAGTTTTTTTTTCTTCGAGATTCATATCAAGGATATGACTAGAGTACTAAGTCATTGTTTTTATCTTATTTTAGAAGTAATTGGGTTATTCTACTTCTATTGTTATATTTTGAAGCTTGCAAATTATCCAACTTTAAACAAACTATTTAATTTTTCAACACTAATATCTTTTTGAAAAAGAGCAGATTATCCTTTTTTGTAGAAATTTTCATTTGATATTAGAGATTGCAGATTACCTTCGTCTAATTTGACTTGTAGATTTATTAAGTTGTTTAATAGTAAAAGAAACATCATTGGTAATATACTTTGTAGAAACAAGAGTAGATTTGCAACTATTGCTCATCTTTTAGAACTTATGAATATTTTTAGGATAGAAATTTCATGCATCACAAGCGCCAACCATAGAAATATTAATCCTACACCAATAGAAGGAGTTTAAAGTCTACATTAAGAAATTGTATAATTGAAGGAAGAAAATAAATCAACTTCACAACTAAATCCAAGAAGTTTTGTTTCTATAAGAATAATAAGAATAAGGATTAATATGCCCTAGAATTTTGATAGGACAAAATCAAAATTTCATGGATTTTTACAACAAATCAAGCTCTATCTAAGGTTGCATCTCTTCCTATTCTATGATGGATTTACTCAAGTTGGATTCATAAGTGCACTTTTATTTGGAAGTGCTTTCTTTTGGTTTGTTCCTTTGATAGAAAAGGATTCATGACTCTTTTATGATTTGAATTCATTCGTAGAAGTATTTATGGCTACATTTGGAGAAAGTGATTGAGAAAGGATAACAAAGACTAAGCTCTTATCTTGACAACAAGGATTACAATTAGCCACCATATATGCTGCTGAATTCCAAAATCTTACTTGCAATGTGGATTAAAATGATAAAGCCCTTGTCAATCAATTTTGATATGGCTTGAAGGATAATGTCAAAGATTTGTTATTGACAATGTCAATAGAAAAATCTTTGAAATAATTTATTATTCAAGCCATGATATGTGACAATTAATTATTTGAAAGGCATTAAGAACAAAGAATTAGTTAGATAGGAATAAGCCAAGTAATGACAATAGGATTTAGGATTTAGGATTTACGGTTCTTGATCAGTAAAGCCAAGTTCAAAGATAAAATAAAAAAATATGGATAAAAGATAAGAAGGTATTAAAATTTTTAGTAGTAATGTTGTCATTTTAAAAAAGTAATTTCTATTTACTTTGTAGATCATAAATAAGGCAAAATAAGATAAATTAAAAAAAATAAAAGATATAGGCATATATAGGAGGGAGTTGGAAATTGGTTTTAGTAGAATTTATTTCAAAAGAGACAAAAATTGATATCCGAAGAGAGTCAGTTATGAACCTGGGTTGAAATCAGACCTCAAGGCACAAAACTAAGCTTTGATGACAAATCGAGGGTTTATTGGTTGATCAAAGAATGGGATTGGAAAGCAGACTTAATAGAGTTACTAAAAGCATTGATTTTGAAGATTTTAGATAGGTAATGACTTTGTAAGAGCTTTGCAAAGTCGAGGTTGTTTTCAAGGACTCTAATTTTTAGAAAATAAAATAGGGTTGACTTTTTGGGCAATTTCAAGAGTTTGGTAATAGATCTACAAGTGAAATTTTTTGGATTTGTAGATGTAGTTGTGGTTGATGTATAATATGAATTTGGATTTGATTAAATAGTTAGATTGAAAAGCATAAAGATTTTTGTAGGTTATAGACTTGGTATTTAGGGTTTTAAAAATAAGTGAGGTTTTCTTAGATATCTATCAATCTATTAGTTAAATTAAGGTATTTTTTTCATAGACATGGTTAGCTTAATTTTTAACAAGAATATAAATTTTGAAAGCAAAATAGTAGTCAATCAAGAGTAATTGGCTCTGAGAGATTGACATCAAGATCAAAGAAGGAGGCTAGCCAACTTTCAAGCATATTTTTGAGATTATTGTCTATTTGGTACTTTCAATTCTTTTTAATTTTTTTTTTTACTTATTTTTAACTTAATTTGTGAAGAATATGCAAAAATTTGAGTTGAAATCAATGGTTCAAATATTAGTTATTGGATTTCAAAATCTATTGTAATTTTGTTAAAAATTTGTTTGAGATTTAAAAAATTGATTAAGATTTGGTTAGGATTAGGATTTGGTTAAGATTTAAGCCTTCGTTAGGCTTAGGATTTGATTAGGATTAGGATTTGGTTGGTTTAGAATTTGGTTTGGATTTCTTGAGGATTTCTTTAGGATTTCTTTGTGTTTCTATTATAATTTATTTCAAAAAAATAAAAAATAATAATAATTAAAATTAATTTATACTTAATTATATTTATTAAACTTCTATGGAAATTTATATATGATTTTATTAGAATGATTAGGACTTGTTTTTGCTAATTCTTTTTATCTTCTACAACCAAGTATCCAAGACATTCTCAAGCAAGACTTCACATAATATGACACTATGCAGCTAGAATCATGAGCAATACTTAATAAAGGTTTTATTCTTTTTCAGATTCCTCACCTTATTTTACAATAGATGCATATTTAGGATCTAAAAATCATAAAATCTTTCTATTATTAGATTATAGAGCCTCAGTTTATTTTATAGTCAAAGACTTTGTTAAGAAACAAAGAATATCTTTAGTCAAGAAAATTAAAACCATACATATAAAAGTCATAAATGGTTGTTTGTTGTCTTCTAGAGATGTTACTTAAAAAACTATTCTTTTAAATATAACAATTAAAGATCATCATAGTATAGTAAGAATTAATGTAATAAGATCTCTCTTTAATTTAATTATTTTAGGATTATTGTTGTTAAAAAAATATAACCTTTAGATAGATCGGATTTCTTCTAATCGTAATTTTTCTTGTAGTTTAATCTAAAGTTTTGATACTCAAGTAGAAATTGATAAGTCTAATATATCTAAATCCTTAATGGTATGTACAAAAGCTTTCATGCATGTGACAAAAGAAGGGCCATCTTTTGCTATGTATACCACACCTATTTTTAATGGTGAAAAGGTGACAAGTAGTATTCTTAGCCAATATCAAGATTTCTAAGACATTTATGAAAAAAAATACACATATTCCTCAAGAGCATCAATCTTATAATTGTTTAATTGATCTATAAGAAAGAGCTCAACTTCCATTTAAACCAATCTATAGCTTATTGTAAAATAACTTGGCCAAACTAAAAGATTACATTGATAAGAACCTAGCTAAAAAATTCTTACATTATTCAAAATCTCCATTAGGAACTCCAATCTTTTTTATGAAGAAAAAATTTGGATCTCTACGGATATGCATAGACTATCAATGACTTAATAAAATCACCATCAAGCATAGGTATTTCCTATCTTTAATATTCGTACTTTTTAATCAATTCAATCAAACAAAGATCTATATAAAAATATATCTACAAAGAGCATATAATCTGGTCGGCATTAAAAAAAAAAATGACTAGAAGATTGCTTTTTGAATTAAGTATGGACATTTTAAATATAATGTCATGCCTTTTGGACTCACAAATGTACTAGCTACTTTTTAACATCTCATGAATGATGTCTTTTGTGAGTTTCTTCATGATTTTATTATCAATTATTTAGACAACAATCTAATCTATTCTAAGAATACAAAGGAACATGAACCTCATATTTGTCATGTGTTACAAAAACTTAGAGATGCAGGATTATATGCAAAGATGAAAAAGTATGTATTGTATACTATTCAAGTTGATTTTTTAGGATATGTTATTTTCAATGAAGGATTAATAATGGATCTTAAGAAAATCTAGTCTATTGTAGATTAGAAGGTTCCAAAAATAATTAAAGATGTGCAATATTTTTTGGAATTTGTCAATTATTATCAAATCTTTACCAAAAACATTTCTCAAATTGTAAGTCTTCTTATACATCTGATATGTAAAGACAAACTTAAATAGAGCAAAGAAGCAAAAATATCTTTTGAATCCTTGAAGACATCATTTATTTTTGTATCAATTTTATATTATGTTGATTTTTTTTAAAGAATTATTTATAGAAACATATACATCAAACCTTGCTATGAATGTTGTTTTATCTTAAATGGGAGCAAATGATAAGCTCTATCTCGTAGCTTTTTATTTTAGGAAATTTTTAGTAGCTGAGATTAAGTACAAGATCCATAATAAAGAGCTTCTTGTAATTGTGGATTCGTTTCAAGAATAGCATCATTATCTAAAAAGCACTTCTAGTTCAATTATTATATATATGGATCATGAGAACCTTGAGTATTTCATGTTGGCATATATTTTGAATTGTTGCTAGGCTTATTGAAATATGTATTTATCAAGATTTGATTTTAAGATCTCTTATTGATCCAAAATATAATAAATTTTTTTAGATATTCTTATCTTATATCAAAAGAAGAAGATGTAACTTTTGATCAACAAAGAATGATTGTCTAGAAGTAGTAGTATTTTTATCTTTGAGCAATAAAATCAAAATTGACTATTGATTTAACTTTTGTCAAGCAAATTCAATCAAATATGTCTTCTAATCTTTTTATTTATAATATCAAGAATAATTTTTATAAGTCTCATGATACTTCCAAATTTGAGTTTAAAAATAATCTATTCTATTTTGAAAGATAATTATACATTTCAAAAGATGAAGCATAATTACAAGTTCTTCAAGCTCATCATAACTTTCTAATAATCAGATATTTTAGATACAACAAGACTTTGCAGCTAGTATCTAGAGATTTTTAGTGGCCTCAAATGTAGAAGGCAGTCAAAGACTTTATTCAATCATATGGTATTTATTTAAGATCCAAAACTCCTCATCATTGATCTCATAGACTTCTTTAGCCATTACTTATTTCAAAATAACCATGGTTTTTTGTTTCTATGGATTTTATGATAGATCTTTCGATCTTAGGTTTGTATGATTCTATATTCGTGATAATAGATTGTTTTATTAAAATAGAATATTTTGTACCATGTACAAAATTTATCACAGTTGAAGAAACGACTAATCTTTTTTTTTTACAACATCTATTGCTATCATGGATTATTCAAGGATATTATATCAACTAGAGAGACTCAATTTATATTAAGATTTTATAGAACTCTTTTCAAGATATTAAAGATGGATATAAATCTCTCTTTGATTTTTTATCTTCAAATTAATAGACAAACAGAATGAATGAATCAAGTTTTTGAATAGTATTTGAAGTATACCATCAATTATCATCAAGATACTTGGATAATTCTTTTGTCATTGGCATAATTTTCATATAATAATTTGGTGCATTTTTTACTTAATAAACACTATTCTTTACCAATTATAATTATCATCTATGACTTAATATTTTTAACTTTTCAAAAGTTGATAATCTTGCAATAAAATATTTGATAAATTATTTGTCAAAACTACATGAAACAATGAAGGCACAGTTAAAGGAAGCTCAAGATCGACAAAAGATATATGCGGATGCCTATTGCAAGAAACAATCACAATTCAATGTGGGTGATAATGTATGGCTACTTTATTGTAATATTAAGACTACTCATCCTTTTAAAAATTAAGAAAATTTTAAGCTTGAATCTTTTCCTATTAATAAATAAGTCAATCCCATTGCTTATTGATTATATCTATTGAAGTCTATGAATATCCATCCCATATTCTATGTATCTTTTTTTGAGCCATATAAGACTATGAATATCTTGAAAAGAAGACAAATGCCACTTTTTCCTATAGAAGTGGATAATAATGAAGAGTTTAAGATAGAAGTCTTAGATTCAAATTAGTATTAAAAATAGGTTAGAATATCTTATTTATTGTTGTAGATTTGATATTAGTAAATATACATAGGAGCTAGTAAAGAATCTTGCAAATACAACAAAGAAGATTGAATTTTTTCATCAATGACATCCATCAAAATCAAGATGAATAATTACAAGATCTACAAAAGATGATGATTGCTCTTCATGGAACTTGTCTCTAGAAAGAGAGGTAATTTCATCGACATACATATATACTTTGATATATATCTATATTATTAAGTAGAAGTAAATAAAAATAAATTTATCTCATAATATTTTCTACAAAAGCTTTCTAAAAGCTTCATAAATGTTATTTTGACTTTACATGTATTTGTAGTTGATTCATAAGATAGAAACTTTGTTAATAACTTAACTATGTTTTGGTAGCTTGTGGAACAAGTTAATTTTATGGCATACATATAAAAAACTTGCCTTGCAAGTTAAAATATGTATCTTACAAATTCAACACGTTTTGGAGGTTCTATAGGATATTACATTGTAATTCTTAACTAAGAGTAAATATGGAAGCAAGAGTGAAGCCTTCTTCAGCCTTGTTAATGCCTTTCTAGTCTTTAGTCTTGCTAATGTCTTTCTACTCTTTAGTCTTATTAATGCCTTTCTAGTCCTTAGTCTTTTTTCTAGAATTTTTAGTCTTCTTGTCTTTAATAATAACCATTATAGTTTAATACTAACCATCTTTAAGTGATTTTTTAGTCTTTTTTAGAGATATATTAGTGTATTGAGGTTTTCTTTCTTTGAGATTCATGTCTTTGATATGAACTTGAAGACAAAATTAGTAACTAATCACTATCTTTAATTATACTTGAAGCTAAAGGAGAGTAGTAGCACAAGGTGAAATAAGAAGATTAGTTAGAGCAATCGACCAAGAAGGAGCTGCAACAAAGTGTATGTAATCACAACCTCATGGTGGCTTCCAATTAAGTTTCAAAGAGGTAGCTTTGATTCCACATGTTATAAATGTGCTTATCAATAAAAAAATAATTGTTAAAAAAATTGACTAGATAATTGAACTTTATTTAATAAATAGATTTATAATTAATATATTAAATTTGATCATGATTGATAAGTAAAAAATTAGATGAAGTTAGAACAAAGTAGATGAAATTAGATTAAAATTTGATAAACCTTAGAGATGAATAATTTTTTAGACAAAAATTCATTCATAGATGAAAAATTGAAATAGATAATTTTTTATTTTTTGAATGATCATTAATATTAGATGAACTTTAAAATAATAAAATAAAAATAAAAAATAAAACCTAAGAAAATAACTAAAAGAAATAATTTTTTTGTATTGATTAATTAAATGATTCATTATTGTGAAGATGAATTAATTACAAAGTATTAGCTTAATTATTTGGATTATTTAAGAAGAATAAGAAGTGATTTGATTAGAATTTAATTAATAACTATAATTACTAAAATCATAAGTTAATTTATTGTTTATAAATTAGAACAAACTTTCAATTAGTGGAGGTTTATTTTAGCTCACAAAAGCCAAAGACTTAATATTAGATGCTCATGGATGTAGAAGATTTATAAAAGATCTCATTGAAGATATAGGAAAGATTTTGAAGAGGCTTAAAGAAGTAAATCTAATCTTCTTCATTGATAAGTCTAAGCTTAGAGTAGATAAGATTGTGGTAGTTGAACACTTACGTAGAAGATATAGTAAAAAATCTAATTCCAAAAAGATTAATATTATTACTAAAATAAACGTATATAATAGTATCACTAAAATAAAAAAGATTTTTAGAAGCTTGTATCTTCTATCAGAATTTGGTTCTTCACATTACTTACATAGTTGAATTACTATATAATTTATTAAAAAAAGAGACTAATTTTAGATGAAGTCAAAAGTAAAAATTAACTATAAAAGGTCTAAAAGGAATTTTGAAGTCACCATCAATTGTAAAGCAAGTTGATTATGATTGTATTAGATCCAATGTTGTTATTGTTGATACAAATCCAATTGCTATTGATTAGGCTATTGATTAGGCTATTGGTTTAGATGATTCAAAAAAGAAAAGGTTTGTTATCAAGTTTGAATTCTAATAAATAGACAAAGAGCATATCTACAAGTAAAGAAGGAGCTTTTTGGAGCACTTATAATTATAAAAAAACAAAAATTACTTAATTAGAATTAATGTAGTATTAAAAATTGATTCTTTATAATTTTTAGGTATGATTTCTAATTATTCTACTTAATATATTACCAAGCTAAGATAAATAGCCTACATTAAATGACTCAATCTTAAATTGGTATATATTTTTGGTAAGAAAAATATTATAATAGATATGCTATCTAGAATCAAATATATTTATGAAGAAGAGATAGAAGTATAAGAGATTAGTAAAGATGATGAAAATGAAGACTATAGCTATGTAATAGTTATTATTAGAGTAAGATTAAATAATAAAGATCATTATTTTAAAGAAGATCTTTATAGATGCAAGTAGAGAGACATTAATATCTATTTAAATATAATAAAGAAAAAATAGGCTGAAATAAAGCTTTCAAAGACATTAGATACAAATTCTATGGTTAGATTTTAAAAGATATTTTTTTTTCAAAGAGGCCAAAGAGGAAAGATGAAGTACTATTGAAAATGGTAGATAATATAAAGACAAAGAATTAAGTTTTCAAGGACTTTCATGATACACTTTGAATAGGTTATAAAGAAATTTGGACCACCTTTTATAAATTTAAGGAATGATATTGCTAAAAGAATCTCTACAAAGATGTGGAGGATTTTATGGCTTCATGCATTGAATATCAATTGCAATCTAAAGTCAAATTTAGAGATGAGTTTCATCTTACTTATTCACTTGCTATATATTTTTAATAGATGATTGACTTTGTAGCTATGCCATTGGAATTATGGAGCATAAAGTATCTTTTTTTGGTAAGAAAAGAACTCTCAAACTATATTGAAGGCAAAACTTTGATGACCAAGACTATAAATTGAGTATATAGATTCATTTTGGAAGATATTTATACCAGATATAGTAGCATTGGAAGGATGAGAGCTGATCAAAGTAAATTGAATGCAATAAAAGCTAAAGATTTCTTTCAAAGATATGGTGTAAAATTAAAGTTGATAATTACTTTTAATCGTGAAGTTAATGGCAAGAGCAAAAAAAGACATTTTTTTATTCTAAATGATCTTGTCAAGGCTTACAAAGATAAATCAATTATTTACTTTATGCATAGATAAAACCACTTATAATACTATTATTCATTATATCTTTATTAAATTCATCTTGGCCAAAACCAATTATATCAATATAAGATTATGTGCCTACTAAGATGTTATTAGATTGAAAGGATGGCTTTATGTGAATTAAAACAAATTTCTACTAATTAAAAGTCTAATCTAATTCATAATAATTTTAATTGACTTAGTTTTTTTAAAAAAATCTTATTAATATTTGATTTATGTGTAGTACTTTGAATAATTCTTCAATTTTGAGTTAGATAAAACTTTCTAGAAGAAAGTTTTTTCTAGCTCAAAACCATTACTTATTTGTAAATTAATTAGTTAAAAATTCATCTTACTTCTTATTCAAAAATTACTAATCTTCTTAATTAATTAAATTTCACACTCTTACTTTTATAATACCATAATATAACTATTTAATATCATAGACATACATATTTATTCTAATAATTATATATATAATTAAATAGAAGTATGTAAAAGTAGGTTAATTTTATAATATCTTCTAGAGATGCTTTATAAATATGGTTTTGATTTTATATGTGTTTATAGTTGATTGGTAGATTAAAAACTTAGTCAAAAAACTGATCTCATGTCACACATATTGATAACTTATAGAATAAGCTAATTATGTGGTGCATATATAGAAAACTTGCCTTGTAAGTTAAGATACATTTTTTGCAAAGTCAATACATGTTCGAGGTCTTATAAAACATTGCCATGTAGCTTCTAGTTAGATAGTATATATAGACATAAGAGTAAAGCCTCCTTTATTCTTATCAATGTCTTTCTAATTGTTAGTCTTATTTCAATACTTTTTAATCTTTTTTTCTTTAACAATAGTCATTCTAGTTTAACATATTACTATCTTTGAGTGAATTTTTAGTCTTTTTGAATGACACAAGAGTATATTGAGGATTTTTTTTTTTTTTTTAGATTCATATCTTTGATACTTAATCAATTTAAAAGACCATATTTTTTTTAAATTATATCATTTTTATTTTTATTTTTTTAGTATTAATTATTATCCAAATTTTTTAAAAAATTATCTAATAATAATTTTTTATCTACAAATAAAAATTCAACCACTTAAAATAGATTTTAATTTATCAAAATTTATTCAATTTAACTTAATTTCATCCATATAATATTTTATCTAATGAAATTTAATATCATCATTAATTTTCATTCAAATGATTCATCCACAATAGATAACTAATGGACTTATAATATTGTCCAAGTAAGAACCAAGAGTAGTTGGTACTTCCAAATCTATTACTACATCCACCTTCACAATTAAACACACTACAATTGATTTCAACCTTCAAATTTTATCCAACTAGTCTTATTAAAAAAAAGACTTAAAGACACATCTATTGTTGAAATTTTGAATTCAAATTTGATTGTATGATTTTAATATTGCCCCTCAAATTTGATGCTTTAATTTGGTAAGGTAACAAATTCTTTTCTATAAAACTAAGTGCCACGGCTTGATACTTAATTTTTATTTACTAAATCTATGCTTGTTAGAATTGTAACTCCAAATAACATTTTTTTTCAAAATTTGAGTCCTTGAACTACGTCAATCCATATGATTTTTTCTTTCAAAGTCATGCCTTCACTTGGTTGCTTGAAATCAGAGGTAGTAGATCTTTTGCCACAAGAATCAATATTCCTACCACGCCTTAATTCCAATATGATTAATTCTTAGCTTTTTTAAAGTTAAACTTTATTAAATTTCTAGAAAAATAACTCTTGTTACTTTATAGCTTTGAAGCAATGAAGAAGAACATTGCTTTTTGAATTAAGTATGGACATTTTAAATATAATGTCATGCCTTTTGGACTCACAAATGTACTAGCTACTTTTTAACATCTCATGAATGATGTCTTTTGTGAGTTTCTTCATGATTTTATTATCAATTATTTAGACAACAATCTAATCTATTCTAAGAATACAAAGGAACATGAACCTCATATTTGTCATGTGTTACAAAAACTTAGAGATGCAGGATTATATGCAAAGATGAAAAAGTATGTATTGTATACTATTCAAGTTGATTTTTTAGGATATGTTATTTTCAATGAAGGATTAATAATGGATCTTAAGAAAATCTAGTCTATTGTAGATTAGAAGGTTCCAAAAATAATTAAAGATGTGCAATATTTTTTGGAATTTGTCAATTATTATCAAATCTTTACCAAAAACATTTCTCAAATTGTAAGTCTTCTTATACATCTGATATGTAAAGACAAACTTAAATAGAGCAAAGAAGCAAAAATATCTTTTGAATCCTTGAAGACATCATTTATTTTTGTATCAATTTTATATTATGTTGATTTTTTTTAAAGAATTATTTATAGAAACATATACATCAAACCTTGCTATGAATGTTGTTTTATCTTAAATGGGAGCAAATGATAAGCTCTATCTCGTAGCTTTTTATTTTAGGAAATTTTTAGTAGCTGAGATTAAGTACAAGATCCATAATAAAGAGCTTCTTGTAATTGTGGATTCGTTTCAAGAATAGCATCATTATCTAAAAAGCACTTCTAGTTCAATTATTATATATATGGATCACGAGAACCTTGAGTATTTCATGTTGGCATATATTTTGAATTGTTGCTAGGCTTATTGAAATATGTATTTATCAAGATTTGATTTTAAGATCTCTTATTGATCCAAAATATAATAAATTTTTTTAGATATTCTTATCTTATATCAAAAGAAGAAGATGTAACTTTTGATCAACAAAGAATGATTGTAAGAAAAATATTATAATAGATATGCTATCTAGAATCAAATATATTTATGAAGAAGAGATAGAAGTATAAGAGATTAGTAAAGATGATGAAAATGAAGACTATAGCTATGTAATAGTTATTATTAGAGTAAGATTAAATAATAAAGATCATTATTTTAAAGAAGATCTTTATAGATGCAAGTAGAGAGACATTAATATCTATTTAAATATAATAAAGAAAAAATAGGCTGAAATAAAGCTTTCAAAGACATTAGATACAAATTCTATGGTTAGATTTTAAAAGATATTTTTTTTTCAAAGAGGCCAAAGAGGAAAGATGAAGTACTATTGAAAATGGTAGATAATATAAAGACAAAGAATTAAGTTTTCAAGGACTTTCATGATACACTTTGAATAGGTTATAAAGAAATTTGGACCACCTTTTATAAATTTAAGGAATGATATTGCTAAAAGAATCTCTACAAAGATGTGGAGGATTTTATGGCTTCATGCATTGAATATCAATTGCAATCTAAAGTCAAATTTAGAGATGAGTTTCATCTTACTTATTCACTTGCTATATATTTTTAATAGATGATTGACTTTGTAGCTATGCCATTGGAATTATGGAGCATAAAGTATCTTTTTTTGGTAAGAAAAGAACTCTCAAACTATATTGAAGGCAAAACTTTGATGACCAAGACTATAAATTGAGTATATAGATTCATTTTGGAAGATATTTATACCAGATATAGTAGCATTGGAAGGATGAGAGCTGATCAAAGTAAATTGAATGCAATAAAAGCTAAAGATTTCTTTCAAAGATATGGTGTAAAATTAAAGTTGATAATTACTTTTAATCGTGAAGTTAATGGCAAGAGCAAAAAAAGACATTTTTTTATTCTAAATGATCTTGTCAAGGCTTACAAAGATAAATCAATTATTTACTTTATGCATAGATAAAACCACTTATAATACTATTATTCATTATATCTTTATTAAATTCATCTTGGCCAAAACCAATTATATCAATATAAGATTATGTGCCTACTAAGATGTTATTAGATTGAAAGGATGGCTTTATGTGAATTAAAACAAATTTCTACTAATTAAAAGTCTAATCTAATTCATAATAATTTTAATTGACTTAGTTTTTTTAAAAAAATCTTATTAATATTTGATTTATGTGTAGTACTTTGAATAATTCTTCAATTTTGAGTTAGATAAAACTTTCTAGAAGAAAGTTTTTTCTAGCTCAAAACCATTACTTATTTGTAAATTAATTAGTTAAAAATTCATCTTACTTCTTATTCAAAAATTACTAATCTTCTTAATTAATTAAATTTCACACTCTTACTTTTATAATACCATAATATAACTATTTAATATCATAGACATACATATTTATTCTAATAATTATATATATAATTAAATAGAAGTATGTAAAAGTAGGTTAATTTTATAATATCTTCTAGAGATGCTTTATAAATATGGTTTTGATTTTATATGTGTTTATAGTTGATTGGTAGATTAAAAACTTAGTCAAAAAACTGATCTCATGTCACACATATTGATAACTTATAGAATAAGCTAATTATGTGGTGCATATATAGAAAACTTGCCTTGTAAGTTAAGATACATTTTTTGCAAAGTCAATACATGTTCGAGGTCTTATAAAACATTGCCATGTAGCTTCTAGTTAGATAGTATATATAGACATAAGAGTAAAGCCTCCTTTATTCTTATCAATGTCTTTCTAATTGTTAGTCTTATTTCAATACTTTTTAATCTTTTTTTCTTTAACAATAGTCATTCTAGTTTAACATATTACTATCTTTGAGTGAATTTTTAGTCTTTTTGAATGACACAAGAGTATATTGAGGATTTTTTTTTTTTTTTTTAGATTCATATCTTTGATACTTAATCAATTTAAAAGACCATATTTTTTTTAAATTATATCATTTTTATTTTTATTTTTTTAGTATTAATTATTATCCAAATTTTTTAAAAAATTATCTAATAATAATTTTTTATCTACAAATAAAAATTCAACCACTTAAAATAGATTTTAATTTATCAAAATTTATTCAATTTAACTTAATTTCATCCATATAATATTTTATCTAATGAAATTTAATATCATCATTAATTTTCATTCAAATGATTCATCCACAATAGATAACTAATGGACTTATAATATTGTCCAAGTAAGAACCAAGAGTAGTTGGTACTTCCAAATCTATTACTACATCCACCTTCACAATTAAACACACTACAATTGATTTCAACCTTCAAATTTTATCCAACTAGTCTTATTAAAAAAAAGACTTAAAGACACATCTATTGTTGAAATTTTGAATTCAAATTTGATTGTATGATTTTAATATTGCCCCTCAAATTTGATGCTTTAATTTGGTAAGGTAACAAATTCTTTTCTATAAAACTAAGTGCCACGGCTTGATACTTAATTTTTATTTACTAAATCTATGCTTGTTAGAATTGTAACTCCAAATAACATTTTTTTTCAAAATTTGAGTCCTTGAACTACGTCAATCCATATGATTTTTTCTTTCAAAGTCATGCCTTCACTTGGTTGCTTGAAATCAGAGGTAGTAGATCTTTTGCCACAAGAATCAATATTCCTACCACGCCTTAATTCCAATATGATTAATTCTTAGCTTTTTTAAAGTTAAACTTTATTAAATTTCTAGAAAAATAACTCTTGTTACTTTATAGCTTTGAAGCAATCAAGAAGAACATTCCAAAATGGAGCTACCAAATTATAAAGGCAGATTACCATTGTTCACTAAATTAAAGTTTTTTCTTCATACAAATTCTAAACTCTAAGATTTTTATGTCTAAAAAACTTCAATAAAATTTACTACTTCCATCTAAAAATTCAAAATTTGATTCTAAAAACTAAGAAAAAAAAACTCAGATCACTAAGTCACTTACAAAATCTAAGAAAAAATTGGCATGGCTTTATCCATCAAAAAATGGAAGATGAAAAGAGAGGGCTTAGCTACCTAATCTTTTTATATGAGTGTTTTAGGCCCTAAGAATGATGGCCACATATCCACCATTGAGATTCCATGAATTTAATCAATATCTATAGTTTACAAGGCCTTTTAATTTTAAATCCAATTTTAGGATTTGAAACCCTTATAACTATCCAATAAATATTTTTTTGAAAAAACTAATGACACCATTATATTAAAAATATATTTTTATCACAATATTACCTCCTTGATTGCTTAAATATATATTAAATGCATTACTTATGTAGTATTAAAGAATTATGACCTAAAGTTAGTTGACTATTTAAATGCTAGAAGTTAGTTATCAAATGGAATTATGATTTTATCAAAGAACTTGTGGAAGTTTTACCACCAAATTAAACTCAAAATTTTCTAAAGGATCATGGATTTTGAAAAATTATGGTTCTTTTAATCTTTGAAAATTCTAATAATTCTAAAAAGTTAAGAGAATGCTAATAGTCAATATAATACTTTGAAAATACAAGCTCAAATCTATCCAATAGAAAAAAGAAGAAAGAAAGAAAGAAAGAAAGAAGACAAAAAAATTAATAGAAATAAATATAATAACTAAGAATTAAGAATTAATACCAATTTAATCATTCTTTCATGAAAAGGAATTTAATTTTAAGCCTATAAGGCTTACATATCTTCATGATTATTAATATTTTTTAAATCTTGTATTAACTTTAATCTTCTTTTATTTAAAATCTTCCAAACTAATCTTTACCTAATAATTATAATTTGGCACTTAAAATACATATTTTTATTTTAAAACAACCAATGAGTTGTTTTAATGATTCACACATTACAATATAGAGATTATTAGAATTTAAGATTCAACAGCTTGAAAGATTGCATTAGAAAAACTAAAAGCTATCAAGTTGAGCAAGAAAGAATGGTTTGATAAAATTCATTTTTTGAGATACAAATCAATTGAAGTTGGAGATTAAGTGTTAGTATTTGATAGTAGTTTGGAGCATCAACATAACACTCTTAGAAAGTTTACTTGAAGATGCTTTAGTTTATATAAGGTGGTGATAGTACATAATAATGCCACCTATTTTCTTTTCAATTTAGATGGCATAAGGCTATAAATACTTTTGATTAAAAAATAATTATAGTTATTTTAAAAAAATAAGATATTTAATTCAAATTATCTTAAAAATTTTAAGAATCTAGATTTGGTCTAAATAGAAGATATAGATGTATCTGAAGAAAATGAATAAAATAAAGATATTTAGGTTGATACATACCAAAGGATGTATAGGTTTGGAGGAGATGGATGTTATATTGGAAAGTGGTATAATATGTAAAAATAAGTTAAAATATTATAATATATATATATATATATATATATATATATATATATATTTAATTAGTTAATTAGTTAATTATAGATATTGATAGTTTATCTCAAAAGATAAGTTAATATAGGTTGGTATGGATTTGAAATGTGGTATTATAGTTCTAAAGTAAAGAGACATGGATTGAGGTGGAATGACATAGACTTATGTTGATTTTTGAATCCCTCTCTTTTTTTTCTTTGCTTGGATTTTCTTTCCTTAGATATACCCAATCATTCTTTGAAGGTTTTTTAAGAGTGTTTTTAGTATTTTATTTGAATATTTTGAGAAGTGGTTTCTCTCTTTGTTAGCTTTTCAAAAAGCTCTCACTTATTTCAAAAAAAGTTAGCATAAAGATGGAGTGTATTTTAGAATAAAATAAAAGCTTACAATTCTTCAAGATCTTATTTAGGATTTTCTTTGGTCATCATTTCATGGTATTTTAAGTATTTTTGTTCAAAGATTTTGAAGAGTGATTCTTTTCTTTATTAACTTTTTAAAAAGTTCTTATTTGCATTAAGAAGAATTAATATGAAGATGGTGGGAGTTTTTGGATAAATATTTGTGACTTGCCTCTTATTAATATGATCATTAGCTTTATTTATTCATAAAATATGTTATACAAAAATTTAAGAAGTAAAATTTGATGTATATATATATATATATATATATAGATTAAATAGCTTTTCAAGGAATCATTACATACTCAAATCTAATAAAGTATGAAACTATAGTGCCTAATTGAGTAAAGAAAGGATGACAACTTCTTTATATTATCAAGAATATGAAGTAGTAAAGTTCATTTGAATGAAAGATATTATTTGATTATATCTACTTGCAGCCATAAACCTTAAATTATCCTAAAATTAACACTCTTATTATGACAACATGATCCTTATAGCAAAGACAGGACTTTATTCTTTGTTGTCTTTTCTTTTTATCACTTTTTTAAAATATGGCCGTAAATCCTTTTAAAAATAAATTTAAATCATAAGAGAGTTTTAAATTCTTTTCTATCAAAGGTACAAACCAAGAGACAGCATGTCCAAATAGAAGAGCATCTATAAATCCAACTTGAGTAAATCCATCAAAATATTGAAAAGGATGCAACTTTAAATAGAACTTTACTTATTTTTAAAAACTTCAAAACTTTGATCTTATTCTATAAAACTTCTTTGGCATACTTATCATTATTTTCTTTATACTTGTAGTAGTAAGATTTTTTAGATTTAATTGTGAACTTGATCTACTTACTTCTCTCAATTGCACAACTTCTTGGCATAGACTTTGAATTTCATTGTTGACTTCTTCCATAAGCATAGAAATAGTACATCTGTAATTGATATTAAAAGTATATGAGTTTTCTACCTTAAGAATGTTGTTAAGCTTATGAAGATTTGTAATAATTACAAATCTATTCTCACTTTCGTCTAGAGTAGCATCTATAATTTTTCTTTCTACAAATAATTCAAAAAAATCTACAAGTCAAATTAAAAGAAGATAATTTGCATCCTCTAATACTATATGAAAATTTCTACAAAAAAAGGTAGTCGACTCTCATTAAAAAAATTAAAAAAAAATCATTGTTAATTTATAAGATGGATAGTCCACAACTTTTAAAATATGATAATAGAAGTGGGATAATTTTTTCATTTCTAAATCAATGCAAGAACAATGAATTAGTATTCTTATTAAATTGTCAAGGATATGAATCTCAAAGAACCTAAGGATCAATATACTATTATTATACTTGAATATTTTAGATAATCACTTAAAGATGGAATAATATTAAATTAAAATGGCTATTTTCAAAGACAAGAAAACTAGAGTCTCTTGAAACAAGACTTTAAATAAAAAAAGGCATTGGCAAGAGTGAAGAAGGCTTCATTCTTGCCTCCATATATACAATCTAATTAGGAGCTATGTAATGACATTTTATAAGATCTCCAACATATGTCTAATTTGCAAGACACATGTCTAACTTGCAACTTAAATTTCCTATATGTGTGCCACATGATTAGCTTGCACCACAATCTATTAATACGTGTGACATGTGGCTAACTTTTTGGCCAAGTTTTTAACCTATCAAACAGCTAGAAACATATCTAAATTCAAATTTATATCTATGAAGCTTTTAAGAAGCTATGCAATAAGATATTATCAAATCTACTTATATTTACTTTTAATCTGATAATTCTTATTTAGATAAATATGTATGTTCATGTCACTTACACATTTGACTTGTAAAGACAAGCTTGAGTAGAATAAAGAAGCTAAAATAACATTTAAAGCTATTTATTTAAATAGTTTTTTTAATCAATACTTCAAAATATTAAACTATATGTATATAGGCATATTTTAGACTTGTATTTATTATAAATAATTATTAATATTTTACTTAATATAAATATGTAGAAATTAAACTATTTAATTAAACTACTTAATTAAACTACTTAATTAAACTATTTATTTAATACGTAGTTTAATTTCTAATATAAATATTTTTTTTGGTTAAATATTAAATAAAAAATTTAATATTTATATATATATATATATATATTAAATTTTTATTTTTTATTTATATTTTATGTATATTTTAAATTTTTTATATAAAATTTTAAATAAAAAATTATGTCTTTAAATAAAAATAAATTTTAAAACTTTGTATTGAATCTTAAGTGTATTATTTTTAATTTTAGATTAGAAAAATAATTTTATTGCAAAAAAATATTTAAATTCTATTGATAAAAAATATGTAGATATTAAATTAAAATAATATTATTATAAATTATTAATAAATATCAAAAAAATTATAAAATCTCTATAATTTTTTTATATTATTTAAATATTTTTTAATTTTACTTATTTTTTATATAATAAATATTTTTTATATTTTAAATTTATTTCTATTAATATTTTTATATGTGATTTTTAACAAAGACCATTAAAATTATTTTATTCTAAAAGAATTAATTTATATAATTTACATTCATATTATTTGCTATCATATTTTATTCTTTTTTAATTAAATCTTACGATATTAAATGTACTTAACAAACAATCTATCATTCAAAATTTTAAATGTTTTGTTAAGCTTTCTATATTTGTTAAAGTTTGTTATTCTTCACCATATATATATATATATATATATATATATATATTAAATCTATATATTTAGAAGACTAGATAACTAGTCAAATCTTCTTGCTATTTTGATTGGTCAAAATAAAGAGTCCTAACTTCAGTGGCTTTATAATTACCAAAAATTATTCCAATAGTCTTAAGAGAAAATGAATGTTTTCTTTACTAGGCATGAATGGTGTTCTTTCTTAGGATTTTTTTTTGGATCCATCAAAAAGGTTCTTTTAAAAAGTATTGACAACTCATGTAAATGATTAATAAAAATTTATAATAAAAAAAATTAGAAGTTTCTTTGATTTTTTTATAATTATTTAGATGTAGGTTTCAATTGACATATTTAGACTTGTATTAAATAAATGTTTTGATGCAGCTCATGACCTATTTTCATTTAAAACTGTATGCAAAGCTTTTAAAAGAGAGTTTTTCTTCATCAAGTGAGGGCCTGTAATAAGGCTTTTTAACCATAATCTTTAAATTCATACTTTCTGGTACAAAGACTTCCTAACACCATTGATTACATCCAATTTATTGTAACATTGAAAGTTGATTATAATTTATTTATTAATTCTAAATACTTAAAATAATAAGATTTAAGAACTTGTCATATTTGAATAGATGCCACATAAATAAATGCATGAATAAACGTATGGATCTTTAAATGAGAACACAAGCAATCATGACTAACTGTAACATGTAAAATATGCACATTTTAATGAATTCTGACATAATCAAATAATCATGATTTTCACAATCTGTTTTATTAGTTTGGTAGAATATTTAAGTTGTAATTCATGAAAGATATGTAAATGAGCGTAGAAAAGAAGGAACCAATATCATGGGATAAACCATGGAATGGGAGAATGGGCTGTAATTAAGTAGGGAGGGAAGGTGGATCACAAGAGAGTGAGAACATTGAGAAAACAAGTGCAAGAGGGAGAGGAGGAGAAAGGGTGAAGGATGGATACGTGTGTGCAGGGAGGGAGGGAGAAAGAGAGAGAGAGAGAGAGAGAGGGGAACGTAAAGAAGGTGCACGAGTGAGAGGAGCGAGCCCGACAAGAGATGAAGCAAGCAAGTAGGGGGGGGGCGGGCGAAGAGGGGCGGGAGAAGGGGGTACACCGCACGGGTATGGGTGCCTGATGAAATGGCATGGCGTCGATGGAGTTCAAGGCTGCGCACACTCCATTTATCGTTCATTCCTCTTCCTTCTTATTCTTCTTCTTCGTCGTCTTCCACTCTCTCCCTGCCCCAGTCCTCGGCTTCCTCCTGGCTCCTCCTGGCTCCTCCTCCTCCTCCTCTCCTTTTGTTCCTTCTCCGTGTCCTGTGGTGCCCCTTGACCCATCCTGGCCAGCTCCTTTTCCCCGCGATGGAGGGGTTTCAAGAGGAATTTTCTTTGGGCGAGTGCCTGGATGTCCTCACTGCTGCTGGTCTTCGAACCGGCGATGTGAAGAAGCGGTTCGTTAATTCTCCTCGATTAGTATTTATGATCTGATGAATCTCCGTCCTGCTCTGTTTCTTTTCCGTTGAATCCAGAACTCCTGCCTTGATCCCTGTGTGTCCTGATTTAGCATAGCTTTCCGTCATTGTCCACGTGCTTACAAGGGTTTTTGGTTTTTGGGTGCCAAGGCATTTGGTGCATGCGGATGGAGATTATCATCGAGCTGTGCACGTCTGGCTGTTCGTGGAGAGCACGCAGGAGTTGGTGTTGCAAAAAAGGGCGGATTGCAAGGATTCGTGGCCAGGGTTGTGGGATATTTCTAGTGCTGGCCACATCTCTGCTGGGGACACTTCGCTCCTCACTGCTAGGTGATAATTGCAATTTGCAACCGCAAAATTTCCATGTTGTTGTTGTTGCATGATCTCAAATCCCTCAATGTGCAAGTCACAGTAAGCTTGAGATTTATTTAGTCCCTTGGCCACAGAATTGGCATCTACAGAGAGACTCAAACATGAGTTGAAGTTGTCCAACTGCAATCAGTCTCGTTTAGACAAATTCTGATGCGGAGTTTGTTGAATTGGTGGCAGGAGAGAGCTTCAGGAGGAACTCGGTATCACCTTGCCGGCTGATGCGTTTGAGTTTCTGTTCGATTATCTCCAAGAATGGTTAGTGGAGAATTTATCATATCTCTAGTTATGTGGATATGCATAGTACACGTGTACATTCATAAGTAAACGTTTGTAGATGGGGCAGAGGATACTGTCGAGGACTGTGATTCCGTCCTACAGAAGGCTACGTATTGTTCTACAGCAGTACTTTGAGATCTTTCGTTTTTACGATGGATTCAGTATTTCATAAGTCTTGGATAGTCTTGGCCAGAATTCTGGGGAAGTTTATTTTCTGGGTGTTCAGTCTGAGTGTGACTTGTGTTATTGTTGAGCACAGTGTTATTAATGGTGGCAAGTATATCAACAACGAATATAATGATGTGTACCTTGTGACGTTGGTGGACCATATTCCAGTGGAGGCTTTCACCCTTCAGGTTCAAATAATCTAACCTTAACCTGCGTCTGAGGGAAAGATAGCGTCTCATGGCAATCGCAGCCAAGCGAAAGAATCAGTGGACTGTTCGGAGTTGAATCATCGATCATTGTAGGTTATTAGGTGATTGGTTCTTTCTTTCACTTGTCGATTGAATGGTTGTTTCGAGAATTTTGGTTGATATTTGTAGGAAACAGAGGTATCAGCTGTCAAGTATATGAAGTGGCAAGATTATGAAGACGCCGTGAGAAAGGAGGATTCTTCGTACGTACCATGTGATGTGGATGGAGGTTACAGTGCGTTATTTTCGGCTCTACGAAGAAGGTGAGACAACAGATAATCGCCTTTTTACTCCGTTTCCTCGACCTTGTGTGTGTAAGATTCAGTTTTGTCTTGACTGCATTTGTGGCTTTCAGGTACGAAGTCGATACAAGTGCTAAACTTGAAGAATTACAAATGCACATCAATCGTTATGTTCCTGTTGAAATTCACGGAGAGGTTCGTGGATGAAATCCTTTCTCAAGTTCCTCTTTCAATAACATAATAATAATCGCGTTGAGCTTAATCACTTCTGATAAGATGTGAATTATATTCTTCTTTTCATGTCCTGATCAGTTTTTTTTTTTTTTTTTTTTTGATACTTTGCATACCCTGTTTGCAAAGAATTACAACATGGAATATCACATGTGGAAGTGGCATGCTCTTGGGTCACCTCTCAGTGTTCAGATGTCATATAATCAACCTATGAGTCACTTTTTGAATATTCCAATACTTTAGTTGTTATGTTGTGGGATTCCAACAAACTCCGTGTGAGCTTAAACCATCATGGGGAACTGAGTTTATGGTTGTTCAGACTACAGGACTCAGCAAAGGGGATTTGCTTGCATTGTCAGACACCATACGTGCTGCAAAACTGCTGGATCGCATTTTTCTTGAGCAGGTAATATTATTTCATGAAAACTTTATCAGAAATGGCGTTACTTAGAATTGTTGCAAAAATTTGAGCAATGTTTTAACCAGGACCTTTGTCGAGCAGGAATGGGCAACCAATCCGGCTTTAAAAGATTCGCTTCAGGCAGCGTCTGGGAAGTCAGAGCTGGACAGGCTGAAGTTTGCGTATTACCTGATCAATAAGAGCCCATGGTATGTAGTTTGAATACTCCTGGATGTTGATTTGAGCATTTTATTTTGTGCGACTTACTGAAGAGCTCGTCGTTACCACCTCAAAATGTTTCTGTTGTAAATTGTTCATGTGAAGGCTTTTGAATGCGTGTTTGGGAAAGTAGCGTCGGCAAGGTTCTGCTTCCTCGTAATTAAAGTAATATTGTTAAAGCTGTTGTTAGCACAGTAGTTGTGTGCTTCATGTGGTGATGGACCCTGGAAAGGAGGATCGGTGCAATGGCTATTAAACCAGCTTTCTCACAGGGGGATCTTTGATGCACGTGGCTATGTCTATTATAGGCCCTGCCAACGAAGATAGTGAAGATTAAAGTGTCTGCGCAGGTCAATCCTGGATGAGAACGACGCTTTCCTTACTACTGCAGACTCGGCCATTCAAATCGCGGAGGGTGCAGTTGATGAATCCGTCACGTGGGGTGGAAAAGTTCGCTACAGGGCAGCATTTCCTGTTGAGAAGGCGCCTGGTGCAAATTTCTATCCAGTAGATATGGACAAAGAGGTAGACTTGAGTGGCTTTCATCAGATGTTCCCACTTCTTTCCTTTCCTTTTTGCAAGTATAGTTAAGCATCAGGAGAAGTTAGCGTGGTAAAAATTGTATAATATTTTCATAGTAAGCGCCCGACATGAAGAACTCGTACGCTGAGTATTTTCTGATAGTATATTTCTCTTAGGAATTCCAAGCTTGGAAAGATGGACTTGACAAGGGACAACAAGCTGATGCCACTTCCTTCTTCACAACCATTCGTAGATCAGGTGATATTCATGATGCAGATGGTGCCAAGGTTCATGATCTCAAAATTGTACCCTATTCTAAAGAATATGCGACAATTTTAAAGGAGGCCTCATATCTCTTGCACAAAGCTGGGGACTCTGCAGAGAATCCAAGGTATTCGAATAACTAACCAATTCTTTGCGTTGATTGTACATTCCCTTATTGCTTTTCGTGTTTGCCATGTATACTTGGAGTGGAAACCTAAAATACTTGTTAGTGCTTAACTTTTAACGAGCTCAATCGCTAAGTTATTTTTTACCATGTGTTTGGATGTTGCAGTTTGAAGCGGCTGCTCAAAGCTAAAGCTGATGCATTTCTATCAAATGACTATTATGAGTCTGATATTGCTTGGATGGAGCTTGTATGTCTTTTTAAACCTGAGTATCAGTGACATTGTTTAATATGGTACTAGTTCAAAGATAAGTTGTTTGTTGTCCATCATGGCTGTTGAATATGTCCATGTTTCATGTTATTAGGGCAAGTTCAGCGTTGTTTGTAATTCATTGAGAAGTTGTAGAAAATTGAATTGAATAGTGTTCCTTATTCTTTTTCTCATTGGATATTTATTTTACTTAATGCTTGTAGAATCTGCATTTAATTAGAATATTGTAATCAGTATGATAAATGAATTTCAAATGAGTATTCCCTTAGTACTGCCATTTGATTGCTTACGTAGCTAACAGTTAGTTTATTTTTGTAAGTGGATAACTTCTCACCAGTTTTTGTATTTTTGTAGTTACTTCCATCTTTTATTGAAATGTTTGTGTGTGGTTGTGGTTCGTTTTTCATTATAGTCAACAAATAATTAATTATATTCCTACTGAGGAATCAGAACATGGTTCTGGCTATCACAATGGCTCGTGTGCCGTTATGTATAGGATTCTCCTCTGGATGTAACTATTGGCCCATATGAAACATATGAAGATGGGCTCTTTGGCTACAAGGTATTTTCTATGTGCTCCATTCTTCCAGTCTCGTTGATTAACATATTCTTACTGCTCTGGGGCTTTGCAATAATCACCATTCTTTGCTTTTGATATGTTTACTTTTGTTTACTTAATTGGTCAGCTTATGGAGATAATATTTTCTTTTTTTGCGCGCAGGCTACATTTGAGGCCTTCATTGGGATTCGGGATGACGAAGCCACCCAACGATTAAAGCTGTTCTCTCATAACCTTCAGGTGCGAGCGAGGCTTTGATTCTTTAAGCGTTGATTTTTTTTCTTCTGAATTTATGAATGGTGTATTTTGTCATTTTGCATAGTATGAAATATTCTTAATTACATGAATACGGAAGACTGCATTATATTATATTTTAATATACTATATTGTATATTTTGTCTTATGTTTTGTTTGGTTTTTTCTTTTATTATTATTTTTGGTTTTTTCTTTTACTAGAAATAAAGTGTACATGAAATGTGGACAGAAAATGCTTAGGAGGTGTGAAATTGCAGGAAATGGAAGATAACCTGCCTATGGATGACGAGTACAAATCGAAAACTGTCACCTTTTCTCCCATCCGCGTTATACAACTGCTCTACAACAGTGGGGTATGCTTTTAGACATCTATAATACTGTCATCTTCTTGTCAATGTTGCAAACTCTCCGCTCGTCCACCTCGTACTAAATCGAGACAATAATCGCGGGGTACAATGCAGGACGTGAAGGGGCCTCAAACTGTGGCCTTCAATTTGCCCAACGATGATAGGATTGTGAAAGAGCGTGGAACAGCTATGGTTATGCTCAAAAATATCTCCCAAGCCAAGTACTAGGCCTGACCTGTTATGTTTCTCTAATCCGTTGCAGTCTATCCGTTCATTTACTATTAGTGAATACTAAAGGTGTCACTGGGGTTTCGAGCGGGGAAATAATTGTGATTGAGTTGCAATATCCGTTTTAATTGAGCCATTCTATTATTGTACCGCAGGTTCGACTACATATTACTTCCAATTGCTAATGTTTGTGTGGAGGCGTCGCAAAGGGGAGCTGTTGATTTTGACTCGTTTTTTACTCACACAATTTGCCACGAGTGCTGTCACGGGATTGGTCCTCATAACATAGTGACACCCGATGGTCGAGCATCAACAGTTCGCCTGGTTTGACCCCATTTGACTATCATATGCCATGGTTGCTTACAATCCAGACTAGTCGACATACCAGAATTGGCTCTACTGAAAGTACGCGTGGACTTGACTTAACAGGAACTGCAAGAGGTTTATTCCGCGATTGAAGAAGCCAAGGCAGACATTGTAGGACTCTGGGCTTTGCATTTCCTGGTTGACAAGGTACAATTTAACCTTCAATACTATGTATTGAAAATTCTAAAGAATTGAGATGTATTTAGTACCAGGTGATCTAACAGCATGTTTACATAGTTGATTGTCTGCAAAGGTATTGGTCGAAATAGTGGTGATAGCAACCTGCCTTTCGCTTTTTTCAACCTGCTGACAAGCATTGTGTTGCAGGGGTTGCTGCCCAGAAGTTTGGAGAACACGATGTACGTTTCCTTTTTGGCTGGTTGCTTTCGGTCCATTCGTTTCGGACTGGAAGAGGCTCATGGGTAATCTTAAACTTGACCTTTAGCATCATTGACACTGGCTACGTAGCAAGTCTTCAAAATTATTACTTCCACTAATGTTGGGATCATGGTCGTCATGAATATCAGGAAAGGACAAGCGCTACAGTTCAACTTCATCCTAGAGAAGGGTGGATTTTCGTATCATCCAGATGGCACATTTTCTGTTGATTACACCAAGGTACATATATATTTCGCTTGAGTGGGAAAGCATTGTTCAATTAAAGTCTTGGTGAAGCAGTGTGAGATTTGTTGGTGTCGCTGGTGCTGTGCAGGTGAGGCAATGCGTGGAAGATTTGAGCAGGTTAATATTAACAATAGAAGCGAAAGGAGACAAAGCAGGGGCAGAAGCTTTGCTAGCGAAATATGCCGCTCTCACGCCTCAATTGCAACAGTCCTTCGATGCTTTGCAGGATGTGCAAGTGCCCGTGGACATATTTCCTACTTTCAAATTGTTGGACGATATAAAACTGTAACAAGTATGACATTTTTTTTTGTAAGGATAGGCATCTATTCTTTGAAAGTGAAAAGCCAATTAATCCGAAAGTCAAACGCAAGCTGGAATGAGGTCTTTATAAAGTTGCAATAAATATGACATTTATGCGGCTGGAAAGCTGTAATCTTGCGTAGCCACGGGGAATGTAAGCTTTACATTAACATAGTGTGTTTCAGCTCTCTTGATGGTGCTTATAAATCTTTAATTGCGGTTTTGAATAACTTTTGTCATTCTACAATTAGTTTTACTATCGACAAGCCAATAGTCCCATTTCAAATGATTGAATAGCAATCATCACATCACACTCTGTTCTCACAAAAAAAGAAAAAAGAAAAAAGAAAGTACGTTGAATAACTATTGCAGTCTGATTAATGTAGATGGGACACGCACAATACAGCTGAGATATTTTCTGAATGCACTTTACACCGAGTGTTCACAATTGTAATATGGCGCATTTCTAAAAATACCATTTCAGCTTTGAAACAAAATGTAAAATATATTATAAAAAAAATTTGTATAAGCATTGCAATACAAAAAGTAGAATATATTATAAAAAAAATCCATTCTGAATGCAGATATTAATCAATAAATTACATTTTTAAAAATAATAATAAAATGTTAATCAAATTTTTCTTTTTAATATAACAAGATTATTTTTATACTTTTGATTTTTCAAAATGTACATAATTATGCATAAAGATGCAAAAATACAATTCTAAGGAATACAATTCAGTTAATATAGATTAAGATCACTCTCTTGAAATTTTTCATTCAACTCTATCAAGTATTATTTTTCACTTGTTTTAGTATCTCATGTTCTTGTAGAGCAGTTTTTCCTATCAAATCAATATATTATTTTGTTTAAATATTTTTTATAGAAATTTAAGAAAATTAAATATATACTAATTATGTAGTTTATTTAAGCTCAACAATCAATTTCCTCTTTAACACAATATATGAAAAAATAAAATAAAATTTCCACATAAAAACATCAATCATTTTTTAAATATCTAAGTTTGAATAAAGTCAGTGTTGTACTTATTTGAACATTTTATGTCTTACTAGTCATAGTAAGAGAATGTGTTGCTGGGAATCATTGACACTCTAGCCTTAGCCATCTACTTCCAAATTGATATGGGCAAGTCCTTTGCAACTTGCTCTAGATTGGCAGTCTAAGTTTTGCCATCCCAAATAGACTCCAAGGCAAATTTGAGCTCCATCTTGGAGCACATGTGGAAGTATCTGATTATAAGGGAAGCTATAGTTTATGATTTAATTAAGAACATCTACAAACCATGAACAGTTTCTATTAGTCTAAGGGATTGTATGAATATTCACACACACTAATTACCAAGTGCATAAGAAACAATTCTATTATTTTTATGTGTCAATGTACCAACCAGCAAGCTAAAGGATAACATTTACATCTCAGAACATGTCTAACACCTTCCCATTGCCATACAACTTCTTATTCAAAGATAGAGGGTCCTTGGCCAATTGCTGGAGTGGATGGAGTGTTACAAATGTCAACTATAGGGTTAGCAATGCCATGAGTCCAGTGATGAATTGCACCACCATTGGTGAGCACCAACACTAGTGCCTTAACATTTGCATCAAATTTTACAGCAAAATCATTTTGCAGAGAGTATATATATATATACATATATATACTCAATATACGATTATATAATCATAATAAAGTACAATTATATCTACCAATAAATAAATTTATTTTGATTATATACATATATATACAAAGGACCTTCAATTAAAGAGGTTATTTTTAGATTTTTGATGTAGTTTCAAATCTTTGGTAATACGACATAAGTTTTATCTTGAAAAAATATAAATATAATTTAGAGGTAAGAAAGAATAAAATTTTGAGAGTACTGAAATCAATCATCAAAATATGTATCAACTAATTCTTTTCTTGCTTTATTTTATATTTATTTCAAATAAAATAATGTTTATATATATATATATATGTGATTAAATATAGATGCAAGAATTTACTCATTTTCATCATGTAACATATTAATTTAAATCTTTTTTTCAATTAATTTTTTTTGATAAAATGGTTATTTTTATAAACAAAAAATTGATGAGTTATTAATTTTTTAATAAAGACTATATGTTGAAGAGGCTATTGACCAAAGTGGTTAAATATTCTGATGTTCAAATGAATTGATATTTTTACCATCTTTTGTTTTCCACACACACACACACATATATATATATATATATATATATATATATATGTTTTCCAGATCAGTTGGGCTCCCTCCCTCCAGACCCATTCACTTCCCTGGCGTGCCATGCCATGTCAGGGAAAGGGGGGGGGGGGGGGGGGGGGAGAAGGAAGGAAGGAAGGGGGAAGAAGAGAGACAGAGAGAGAGAGGCCAGGCAGGACATGGGAGAATAATAATAATAATCAGCAGCAGCAGCAGAGGGGTCCCTTATTCTTCCCCTTCCCTTCCTGGATGCCACATGCATATACTCCACTGGAATGGGAATGTAATGGTCATGGTAATAGTGCTGATGAAGAAGAAGAACAGCAACCACAAAAACAACAAAGAGTGAAAGTAGGATTCCAGTGAGACAGACAGAGAGAGAGCAGGGGAGAGCATGGGAGGGGAGGGGAGGGGAGGGGAGGGATTTTGGGGAGAAATGGAAGACAAAGTGTGGCCCTGCCCAGCCCTCTTGGAACTTGTGCACCCCCGCCCCTTCTTCACCCTTCTTCACTGTAGTACTAGTAGTACTCTTGGTCCTCCTCCTCCTCCCCCTCCTCCTCCTCCTCCTCAGTATAATATATTTTACATTCATTCTACCATTATTCTACACACCCCCCTCATTCCCATTCCAGCTCTCTACCTCCACCCTCCAGTCTCTTTATTGAACCTTTAATTTGTCTGTCGTTCGTTCGCCCCTCCCTCCTTCCCTCCCTTGCACCATCTGCGTCCTTCCCCTCCATCCCCATCATGCCTACTATTCAGATTGCTGCTGCAGGCCATGACACTATCTTGGAATCCATTCCTGATTTTGCGATTGCATTCCGTTCTGCAACCACCGAGTGAGCCATCCCTTATATCCTCGTGAGTACTATTTTACCACCATTTCTGTATCCCTCCTCCTTTGCTCATTTCTACTGCTCACTGCGTTGAATTTCGCCTGTTCCCTGCCGGCCTGGTCTTCCTCACATGAATCATGCTTACAGCCTCGCTTTGTAGTTCACCATGTAAGCCATGCCGACTACAGACCAGTCTCCTGTGGTGATTGAGATGGTCTCTGGTTGAAGATTGTGCTTGCGTGACAGCAAAGATAGCACAGGATGTAGTGGCGATGGTTTTCAAGTTGAGGAAAGCCGATTTAAGTGTGCAATTCGTGGAGCTAAAGACTTTGTAGACATCTTCTA
The DNA here is from genome assembly GCF_059467195.1 of Physcomitrium patens. NCBI lineage: Eukaryota > Viridiplantae > Streptophyta > Bryopsida > Funariales > Funariaceae > Physcomitrium > Physcomitrium patens. The sequence continues at coordinate 189,095 of NC_143414.1, forward strand.
CCAAAGTTGTGCACTTGCCGAGGGCTTGTCGAGCCCTTGCAGATTGCCTACTCAGATCCTCTTCTTGATTGTGCACATGGGGTAATAATTGGTGTGTAAAACGTTTGTTGGATTTAGAAGTCCCCGTTTCGTCTATGCATCAACACTGAATCCTATCGCAGCAATACATGTCAGCGCTGGCCTTCCTCCATTTAATTAACTTGTTTATTTGGTTTCACGTCGGTGTACACTTTGTGCAGCTTTTCAATTGTCTAAGCGTGCTCTCCTGCTGGTTGGATGTAGCAGTCAGCTAGAGTCCATAATTTTTGGCTACCCCCACTCTCGGATCTTCTGCAATACATATACAAGGTAGATTCTTTCCCTACTGACATTCCAACTTAGAGGTTACTTTCACTTAAAGAGCAACATCTCGGACTTCTTAAGCTGTGGGTAACCCTGGTAGTAGACTGCTGGGTGATTCTACCAAGCCAGGTTGTGAACTCACCCAATTGCCTGGCAAAAACATGCCATACTCATTACATAATCCACGATCAAACCAACTCTACCCCACTTCTAGAGTAAGATGGTTGCAGAACAGCGTCATACGGTCCTTTAAACATCGGCTACACCTGCTGGAATAGAAGTAGAGCGTTCATGATTACAACTCTTCTGTCACAGTAAAACTAAAGTTCATATGTAAAATTCTGGTTCCGGTGCCAATTTTCACAAGTTGGTCATGAAAACATTTGTGCAATTCCTGAGTATTTGAGCATTTATGGTGTCCGAGGAATACCTATATGCACGTTGGGTCCCGCTGTAATTTCGCATTTCTTGAACAAGGTTGCCAATCTCAACACGAGTGTTCGCATCACGGCTGAGGTTTTATTTGTTGTCATTAAATATTGATGTTGAACAGAGTAAATCAGTTGCAAGTTCTTTGCAAATTTGCTTTGACGTGGACAGAGCGAGCTATTTGCGAACATGTTGATTAATTTCCCACATCCCGAGAGAGCCACCAACAGAACATAGGACTTAGATTTGGTCAAACTTGTTTCTATTCGGACAATTCGGATCAAAATCAGTGACAATATTCAGATGAACGTGGCTCTAGAGACAGGGGTATGCTTCTGAAACTTCCTTTAGCTTACAAGTATTTCCAGTCAATGGTGATGGGGCATGGGCAGAGGTCATATATTTGGTGATGCACAGTGGAATTCGACTTGCAGTGCTCATCAACTCTGTTTCAAAACCATTGCTATTAAGCCGGCTCGAGTGCTTACAAATTATGTAAGGGTTACGCGGATGCCCGCACAGAGGCTTTGATCTCCATTCGCGAGATTAACATTCCGTGTATGTATTATTTCATTTATTGAGGCTACATTTTGAGAGAGCTGAAAAGTTGTTGCTTTGGAATCTCAGAATATTAGCCATGCAGAAACCTGGTCATTTTTGTCATCCGTCTCCGAATATCCTTTTCCATTTTCTTATTCAGGTAGTTTCACAGAGTTCCATGGATGCGAACCCAAGATGGGCTTGACAACTGAACCAGCTCTTGAGCTTTGTAATCGATTGATTACAAGTACTACGCAGGTTTTGGTCTTCGCTTGGCCTCGTGCTACGGCGGGCATAGTAACTTTTGTTTTGTAACGTGCAGAGGAACAAAAACCCAATGGAGCGAAAACCAGTATGCATTCCTATTTCATTGCATTTAGGTTGAAATATGAGATAGCTTCAGTTATTCTTGCTACCATGCTTTTAAATGATCGCCACAAACGAACATATAATGTTACCAGTTGCATTACCACGACAATTATGCAGGTGGTGGTGATGAACGTAAAAATGTGTTGTCCTAAATGCGAAGAGAAGGCAAGAGAAGAATGCCAGGAAGTTTCAGGTAGGTCGGTTAAATACTATCTTCTTGCTGATATTAAATGGATTTGGACAGTATCGCACATAGGATTGCCAAATGTGAGGTAATTTGAGAATCCACAAATTGAGAGCCGATGATGTGAAACAGGAGTGGTGAGGGTCATTACGGAGAGGAGCGAGAGCAAAGTGACGGTGTATGGTCAAGCCGATGCAGATGCCTTGCTCAAGAAAATGAGGAGGCATCTTGACAAGCACGCAATGTTTTGGCGCACTCTCGACGGGGCAGAGGTTGCGCATCCATTACTTTCCGTTGATCCCCCGGCATTGCATGCTCAAAGTCGTACTGCAGGATTGGAACACAAAAGCTGTCCAAAGTTGAGAACTGACATTCCTTCTTCAGTTGATACAAAGGATGGGAGACCGCTTGTGCAGCCTCGAGAAGTACACCAGGTCGAGAGAGAGACCAGGGGGAGTATACAGAATACTCAAGATAGATCGCCTGTTCCTCGGGATACGCACGGTCATGGCGAGTTCCCTGGAGCTGGAAAGCATGGGCACGAAGGCCCTCAGAAAGTTGTCTTTGTTCACGCCGACGCTTCAGTCGATCCCTTGAGAGCTCATGCAACTGATCCTCATGATGGAAACATTAGGTCTATTGCAGCCCATGAGCCACCTGATGCAATGCATTCTAATACATCACCTCGTGGTAAGCAACTCTCAGGTTCTTCTGTGATGCACTCAGTTGCCACAGATCCTCGTGAAGGGCGCCCACTCACACCGCCTTACGGAAGGCCCATGGACCCTCGCGAAATGCAGCGACCAGTTCATCCCCGAGATGAAATGCGACCAATTTACCACACTTGTGATGGAAGCCCCTTCGACCCACATGCCACGAGATCTACTGACCGTCGTGATCAGCTGCCACTCATGGATCCCCACATGAGAAGACCAGCTGAATCAGTAGACCATCGAGAAATGATGCGTCCAGCTGACCCTCGAATGACGAGGACCATCGACCCACGTGATATGCGCACAGTGGATCCTCGCAAGACCGATCCGCGTGATGAGAGATCAATAGGGGCTACAAGTTATAGGCGTGCACCAGAGCAACATCCTCGATCAGGCACGAGAGTTCCGGAGTGATTAGTTCCGGTTCGAACTGGACGGGACTCACGAGAGCTCAACTTAATATCCAGCGATCCTCGAGAACCACGATTAAGCCCAATTAGAGGGCAATATCCTGAGCAGAACAGGCCTCTAAGTCCTCGCGAACAAGATCAGCACTTGTCACGAAGTCCAAGGCAGGCACTTGATCACGGTCCCCGTAGTCCAAGGGATTATCATCAACCTGATTACGCTCAGCGCGAGTCCTCTCGAGAAATGTTAGGACCTCAGTACGGGTCACGGGGCTTTAGTGAAGGCACTGGCCATGCTTCGCGAGCATCAGATAGGGCGAGGGTGCCAGGGACCATGCCCGCTTACAGAACCGTGGACCCTCGTGTAGCAGCGGCATATGAATTCCAAGGCTATAGCGAACCTCGAGGCGAGCATGCATATCCCCGAGGGAGTGCAGGCGGACCCTCAGAAGTACCGCCACAGGTGCGTACATATGGCGACTTTGAGCCAGGAGAGCTGGATATGACTTTGCGGGAGTTGCATCAAGACATGACTGAATTGGATGGTGAGCTTCGTCGCCTGGGGCATGACATTGGGCGATTCTTGCCAGATGGGTTCCTACGACAGTACGCCCCGCAGCACAGTGAGTCCCGGAGGAGGGAAGCGGATCCCCGAGACCATCAACCCAAACAGAACTACTACAGTGATTACAAGCCCAGCCAAAATTATCAGCCCGGCCCTCTCTCCTCTCAGGAAATAGACGAGGTCCCCATCACCAACCCCAACTACAAGAAGCACATCAACAACCGTGCAGATCAGTATTAATAATTTTAATCCCCTTTTTGTCTCTTGCTCTGCTGCTGTTGCTTCCCATTCCCTATTTGCACGTCGTGAACATCCTGTGTTTTTGTAGAGCAGAAACATCAAAGCCGAATGAATGGCTTAGTGGAGTCCTCTCCATATTTTATATTCTGTGCCCTACATGATTTCCACATCGCCTTCATTACTTATCTGCCCACTTGAACACATCTCATGAAGCTCTACGGCTTAGAAAACGTGCAGATATCACTCTGCTCCTAATTTTGTACGAGCATCCTACGCTGCAAGTTCTGTCAATAATCAAATTGGTGATGTTTCGAGATCAGTAATCTGCCAATTTCGGTTTCGATTTTGAAATTCGCGCTGTTCCTGTACATAAACAAGTCACATCTGTCAATTGAGGTAAACTGGTCCAGAATTGGCAGTTAACTACATCAAGAAGTAAATTCGTAAATGATTGATGACTGTGAGTTGATAAACAACTGACTCTACATCCAGCATTGGTTGATGGAAAAACAATAACGTGCATATTCTCGTGTAGTCAATGCTCTAATTATTGTATCAAATTTTAAACTAAATATAGGAAGTTTGTGCTTCCGTTTCAACAAATCTATTTCACATGTTTTGCAAGATTTACATGTCAACATTTCGAAACTCTAAATGCCAAGGATAAGTTTGAAGCTTTAGTATATAATATATTCGTAGGTTAGTGTCTAACCTTGTTGTACAGCTTAATAGAATGACTTTTTTTTTTTTTATAAAATGGGGTTTCCATTTTAATAACCAAAATAATGTACATAAATTTTATACATATCATTTAATATTCAATATTCAACAAATTGGAGCAAAACACATGTTTAATATATTATCTTAACATTAAAAATATCTTCTTTTTTAAATGATCATATCTATGCAATGTTTAGTTGCTTGCTTTATATTATAAGAGATTAAAGTATCTAATGGGTAAATAATATAATTATTAACATGATTATTTTTTTATTTTTCTAATTGTGTATCATACTTATATCACATTTTCTAAAAAGAGATGACTACTAAATCTACCAATCAAAAATTCATCACAATAACATAAAAATTACCATTTATATACTAGATGGTTTGTATAAAATTTTGTTCTCTAATTATGTAACATATAAAGTTGCAACCAATTGCCATTTAAGCTTTTATATAATTTTTTTTAACAATTAATTATTTACAAATTCTATCTACATACAATTTAAAAATAATATTACACCTCTTTAATCTTATTATTTTTATATTATTCAATTATGATATAAAAATTAATAAACAATGTTAAAATGATTAAATCCTTACTTTTCTTTTCTATGATAAATTTCTTTAATAGTAATAACTATTTTTTCTTAATTCATTTTCTCGGAGTTGCAGATACCATTTTAAATTTAAGTTCTGTATAAATAATGTTACTATGGCTATTTGGCTACTGAAATTTCAGTTAATTTTTTTTGCCTTAATTTGTTTGCATTTAAAGATAATGGTTTTTAAATTATATAAAATTTAAATGTTTATATTTACTTAAAATTAGTATTAAAAATATAGGATACTTTATATTTTAATTATATCATATTTCTTTAATACAACTAAGTTATTTTTTTATTTAATAATTATACTTATATCCTTAAACGTTTGTACATGTCCATAAATTTATAAATGAAACTATAAATTTAATATTTTTGGTATTCTTTTTTCCTAACATAATTAAATATTTTGATTTATTTATTATTAAAAAAATATATTCTTTGACATACTATATGTTGAGAAATTATGAATTTGTAGAACACAACATGGTAAAAACTGTTATGACTTCTCTCAACAGTATTAAAGATGGTAGTCATGGCCAATTTATCGTCTTTACATTTTGCCAACTATTTATGTATCTGTCAAATTTAATTTTAGTTTATGCCCCCTCACATATCTAATTTTTGAATATAATTATTAATTAAGAAATTTCATATAAATATAATTATTATAGTTTTATTTTTTAAAAAACATTATGATATTTTGAACACAATGCAAAAACGATGCAGATATTGATTAGTGATTTTACCTTAATCTTTTAGAATGCACATATCTAAAACTTTTACTGTGTACATCTTGTATCACACAAAAATATACAACACACCACTATTATAATATAAAAATCTGTAGTTAAAAAACTGATTCATGATAAATCCTGTTATTTACAAAATCTTTAGAACAGGTAAAATATTATGTAATGAAAAATATTGAAATAAAATAAAACATGGCAATGTCGCATTAAGACAAAAATTAAATTGATAAAGTTTACCATGACTAATATTAATGTTTCAAGAACTTTAATCATCTATTAGTTAATTCTTATGTGTGTTTTATATATTTATTAATTCATTTACTATATTTATTTTATTTTTCACTATCAATGAAAATTTTTCAAGAATGATACTCCAATGTGATCCAACACATCTGTTGAGACTTATTTCTTTTGTTTTCTTTTATTTTTTCATTTCCCTTAAGTCCAGTAACAAAACAATTGTTGTAGTACATTTATTCATTGAGAATGTTTATAAATTAATCATAGAATCCAACTTATATTAAAGTTAACATATTGGGAAGAAAGTTAGTACATATTTTTGACCAGAATAATATTTTTTATACCACTGAAAAAACTCAGCTTAGTTAGTTTCTTATCTACTATACATAAATAAATAAATAATAAAATAAAAATAATATAAACTAAAAAAACGAGATGAAACATGATTGGTATTGTACACTCATTAGGAACAATTTCTGTTTATTCAAATGAAAGAAAATGCATAATTTGTAATTTTAATTTCGAAATATGAATGAAAACTTTATAACTATTAACAAAAAGAATTACAGTAATTTTACGATAATCTATTTTTCCTTGAAAAATTTAAATATTATCCCTAACTTATTGCTGATTGTTGAAAATAATTCTCATTAAATTGAGGGTGTTGTCAATATAATACTCTATTAAAACAATCTTGTATCAAATATTCATATTAAATGTGATGAAATAGTTGTATTTCTGCAAACTACAGTTTTGTGCATTTTGAGCAGATAGACTTGATATCATTCTGTGATACATACACCATAATGCACATATCATATTCATTTGGAACAGACTGATAGCAACTGAAGGTTGATCAAGCATGGGGTTTCAAGAGGGACACATGTATAATACTGTGAAATAAACAACCACATTCAAGTAAATTTGGTAGAGTATAAATCAGGTAGGAAAAATTAGCAAAAGATTCAATACCATGTCTACCAAGGCAGATGGGGTTCAACCTACCAAAACCTACTTGGTACATTATTTTGTTTGCCTCTGAAACAGATAGGTAGTATACATTGAAAGAATGCTGCATAAGATCCCATGAGTTCAAGCAATTACCGTGAGTGAAATCATCCAAAGCGCATCTACAATAGCAGATCCGAGCATCACAAAAGTAGAAAGTTTTCAAAGTTTATGCCATGCCTCACATTCTTTCACAGTTCACAGCACAAGCTAAAACTTCAAAGCAGATTGGACCACCGCACATGCAACTAACTACTCGAGCACAAATGTAAAAAAGACGCATTTTCTCATGCGTATTCAAAGTACAAATAAATTTAGCATATACGCTTCTAAAATATGACCCGCACGTCTGCATTGATGCGACTAAACGAATGGCTTCGTGATAACAAGCCTGTACATATGACACTCACACGGCCGTTCTATGCTATTCTGCAGGGACAAACTTTGTACACAACCATGCCAGAGTGAGCAAGACACTCCACAAGCACTCCGACGTGCATGCACAATGAGCACCTGCAACGAAGCAGCTGCACTTATTGCCCTTCAATCTTCATCCATGTTGCTGATACAATCAACCCGCAATGCCATGACACACTAACTAACCTGATCACCACGGGGCCTGCACAGCCTGTTGTACTTATTCTTGAACCTGACATCCTGAAGTGAAGCAAACACTATTGCCAGGACCAGGACGCTTGAGATTGTCTTAGGCGCAACATGTGCTTTTGGCAGGACCAAGGCGGCTTGTGGACCCATCTGTAAGCGACATTCCAGATGCCTGTGCAGGTTGCGCTTTAGGTAGCTTCCTTGCTGCGGACATCATCACAAGTCAGGCCAATAGTAGAACCAAAACTCAATGACATTCCAATGAAATTACATGATATGAATGGGGTGCTTTGAGGAACGTATAGGAAACAGCTACGAGGAACAGAAAGAGAAACGCAATAAATGATCTTATTGTCCATTTAGATGATGGGACGCTAAAGGCAATCCTTCAGGTATGCGCAACTATGATGTCAAACTCAGTTCATCACCATGTAAACAAGCACAAAGATCTATATACCAAACATGGGATTAAACTGGAACCAAAGTAAATAAGGAAAGAGAGCACGTACCGATTTCGTAAAATAACTCGTTCACATTTTGAGATGTTTTGGCTGATGTCTCCATGAAGAACAGTCCATTCTCCTCGGCATAGGATTGACCCTCCTGTGATCACGACATTCTGTCAAACCCAGCCACTCACAGGAAAAACCTAATGACAGATTCAAAATACAAGGTCTCCTTCAGATGTGCGAAAGGGGAGACGAGTGTAACGAACCTCTGCCTCAATTTTTCTTTTCGAAGATAAATCAGCCTTGTTTCCCGCCAGTGCCATCACCAAATTGGGGTTGCCTGTACAATAGGCCGATCAACAAACTTGAAGACCCTTGATCGTTGAGAACGATGTTGTAAATTCGTCCAAACTAAGTTGCAAATTCATCCAACTAAACATGCTCAAACAAGCAGTATAATCCATAAAATACAAGGCAAACCAGCAAGATACAGCTCGGTACCTTGTCTTTGAAGCTCCTGGACCCATTTTTTCGCTCTCCCGAAAGAATCCTGAAACTCAGAAAAGACAATGATCATGAACTTTACAAACTTAACAAAGGCCACGCTTGAAGAAAGCGACCTTCTCATACAGGATTCATTTGTGTGACACTCGCGGCCTATAGACATTATAAGCAGATTAGCAACTGCTACACAAAGCCATCGACTTTTAATTCGTACGCCGCGAACGATTCTGTCGTTGGAACACGATTGCGCATAACGTGATGGAGGCACGGACGGACTCAGAAAGTTAGCTCAATTTCTCCCAACCCCAACTAACATCATTCTAATTCGGATCCGCATGGAAAGATAATGTGTAGCCAGAAGATGTACATCCAATTTTTAAAGACGATGCCCAAGTCAACCGACAAGGATATTATGCCGTAGATTTAATTGCAAAGAATCAGATGATTCTAAACTACATACAGAATTTGTGATGTCGTATACGATAATAGCCGCAGCAGCACCCCTGTAATACATAGGCGCAAGGCTGTGGTATCTTTCTTGTCCAGCTGTGTCCCATATCTCAAATTTCACGGTTGTCTCATTGACTGCCAATGTCTGCGTAAGAAAAGCTGCACCTATAGTGGATTCCTGCATAAATGACCCACCGCTGCTCAAATTTCGTTCAAGCTACTAAACCTATCAGGTTTATTATATTTTAATTTCTTATCATAGTGAACACTGGAGTCCAATTGCATTAGCACCAATCATGCAAGGTCCTGCAAAGACTTCCCCACAAGCATTCCTGCAGTTGCGAATTGTTTGCATGCAAATTATCGACATGTATCAGAAATCCACGCGCAGCCAGAGGTTATGCACGTAAATTATGCTTTGTATTCATTCCTGTCAAATCGCTCACTCCAGACACAAACTCCAAAACTCTACACAAAGAAACATAAGGTTCGGAAACAAATTGTCATTTAACAAATTCACCACCCTTACCTGATAATCGAAGAACTGGCCCTTCACAAAACGTAGAGCAAGACTCGATTTACCGGCTCCCATGTCTCCAAGCAAAACCTGCCACGAAATGGATACAACGGAACCCTCAGGAAAGCAACCGACACGAATCCTACTATCTGTAACCCTACGTGGAATGAACAGTACAAAGCTTGAAAAACGCCCCGAAGAGAAGAAAAAACTACTCACAAGCTTAGCTTGCATGTGATTGGCGCCGGTTGTGGCCATCGCCCTGAACCCAATTCCCGGTTCGCTGCGATCCCCCAGCAAACACCCGTGATGGGGCAGTGCAACCTCAGCAGATCCCAATTAACGAAGAAAACGAGAAGCGGGGGGAGAAGAGAGAGCACAGGATTCGGAGGGGGACAAGAGGAATAGAGTGGCAAGCAAGGAGGGGGTGGGGATGCAGAATTGCACAAGCAGGGCGTGGCATGCAGAGCACGAGGAGGAGTATTGGAGGGGGGGGGGGGGGGGTGTGAGGAGGAGGAGGAGGAGGAGCAGGAGGAGCAAAAGCAGGGGCAGAGCAGAAGCAGAGCAGGAAGGAAGGAAGGGAACGACGACGGGGAAGAAGAGAAGGCAACGGGCAAGGGGAGGAGGGAAGAAAAGGAAGAAAGACAAAGAGAGAGAGAGAAAAAAAAAAAAAAAAAAAAAAAAAAAAAAGCATCCCCCCAACACACACAGTTTCCGAAGGAGACATTGCAGGGCCCCCTGGCAATCCCCACCCACCATCGTCATCATCATCATCCTTGAAGCACCTCTCTCCCACCCGTCCTTCATTCTTCTCCTCTCATCCATCCATTTGTTCATCCTTGTACTCATCCATACATTTGTTCATCCTTGTACTCATCCATCTATTCGTTCATCCTTGTACTCATCCATCTATTTGTTCATCCTCGTTCTCATCCATCCATCCCCCTCCCTCCCTCCCTCCTTCCTTCTCACCTACCTTTCTCCCACGCATCCATTCATTCATTCCTCATTCATCACATCCCGCCCCTTTCCTCCATTGTTAGTTCCCCACGCCTTCATCCGCTACACTATTAGCACCTGACACCGTTCTATGTGGTTCCCAAAACATTCACATATTCATCTAAAAATGCTTTTACACCCTGAATAATTTACACCTTTTGCCAACAACATACTTGACACCGAAAAAAATTGTGTACACACACACACATAAAAAAAAGTCATTTACAAAACAAGATCAAATGTTTTCATCTATTTGCAACAATAAACAAGAAAACATATATAGATATATATATATATATGTATATATATTCCCAACTTTACAAGATCTGTCTATAGAGTCTCAACTACCAACCACTTATTGAGTTCTTTTTGTAAAATTTTTTAACTTAGCAACAAAGAAGATGCTTGTTGCTATCTTGCAAGTAGACATTTTGATCAGTTGCTATTTGTTTTTTTGCGATAATGGAGAGGTTGAATTGAAATTGCCAAGAGATATTCAATTGATCAATATGTTAAGAGATTATCATGTCTTCAAAAAAATTGATTTTAATTTTGTAATTCTTGCAAAAAAAAAAATTATATATATATATATATATATATATACGTATACATATATGCAATAAAATTTCTAATTCTTATAGAGTTTGAAATATAATTATAAAGTGTATATTAATATTTCAACTAAAATTAACTTCAATATTTTCTTAATCTTATTATTATTTGGTATTTGGTCTTTCGCTTGTTTAATACTCTTATAAGTATTTTGAAGCCAATCAATTTTAAATATAGTAATATATATATATATATATATTATATTTAAAAAATAAAGTATGATTATAATAAAATTTATATATTTGAATAAAATTTATTTTAGTTTGTTTTATAGATAATTGTTTTGGTATATTGCTAATAATTTATTTGCATTATAAATTTATTTAAGAATATATATATATATATATATATATATATATATATATATATATAACATTAAAATCTCAATTATTATTTCTTTCATTAAAATATCTTAATACATAGATGGTAATAAAACTATAAAAAAAAATACACTTAATTTTGAAAAAAATAAAGTCTTTAATTTAAATATTTATTAATAGACTATATATTTAAAATTTTGAAGGTTGAATCATAGATGTAAGATAGGTAGTAGACATTTTTATCTCAAATAGTTGCAATGGTTTTTGAATACATATCATAATTTTTTTTCCTTTCTCTTTTAGCAAGCAATTTTATTGTCTCTTTTATTTATTTCTTATTTATCGCCAATTTTTTATTTTTTCTTTATCTTTAAGTAAAATTTACAATTTTCTTGCAACTCTACATTAACTACTTGAAGAAAAAGCTCCACTTTGCTTGAATCTAATAATTTTCTATTTTTCTTTGATAATATCATCTTTTAAATTTTCCTAAATAAATTTATTGCTTTAAGATCCTTTTTAGGCCTTATAATCCACTTTAAAAAATAATTTCTTTATAACTCGGTTACTATCATCAAAAAAATATTTATTCTTCAATGCATGAAAATTTTCTTCTTTAAATATCTAAAATATTCTATAATAGACTTGACATGATTTTTTATTTTTAGATTAGAAGCTAATTCAAATAAATAAATCCATTTTTTTAAAACATGCTTTAATTCTATTTCTTTCATATAATATCTTAAATACTTTATAATATTATTTCTTTCAAATTAATTAATTTTATCCACAACTTTGAGGGATCATAACTTGATGTTTATGAAAGCTATAATTATAATACTTAGAGTATAGTTGTTTTATTAAGTCAAAAACTTATTTGCTAAGTTTTAAAACATTATAATATTTGGTTTAAGAGATATGCATAAAAAATTAACTTAAAATAGGATTGTGAAAGAGAAACAATGATAATAATAATAAATAAATAAATAAATAAATAAAAACTTAAGAGATTTACTTATTATAGCCGATTCAATTCACTAATCAATTTAAAATTTAAAAAATAAAAAAAGATAAGATATGTAATCTATTGTAAAAGATTTCAAATCATTCTATTGATTTTACATTGAGTTATACAAGTGCAAAGTATCACGGATACATATATTTAATCCAATAATTACTTATATGATTAAATAGAAGTATATAAATATAGATTAATTTCATAATATCTTCTAGAAAAACTTTTTAGAAGCTTTTTAAACGTGGTTTTGACTTTACACATGTTTGTAGTTGATTGATAGGTTAGAAACTTGGTCAACAAGTTAACCACATGTCATACATGTTGGTAGGTTGTAGAATAAGCTAGCTATGTCGTACACTTATAGAAAACTTTCCTTACAAGTTAACACATGTGTCTAGAAAAGTCAACACATGTTGGAGGTCTTATAGAACATTCCCACGTAGCTCCTAATTAGATAGTATATATAGAAGCAAGAGTGAAGCCTTCTTCCATCTTATCCATGCCTTTCTAGTTCTTAGTCTTATTTCAAGACTTTTTAGTCTTCTTATCTTTGGCAAGAGCTATTCTAGTTTAATACCATATCATCTTTGAATGATTTTTTAGTCTTTTTTGAGTGATACAACAGTATATTCACCTTTTAATTCTTTGAGATTTATACCATTGATAATTTAAAAAGAATTCTAATTTGTTATTTTTATCATATTTTAGAAGTGAGTAGATTATCCTACTTTTATTGTTGTATTTTGAAGATTCCAAACTATATATGATTAAATAAATAATTTAATTTTTTAACATTAATTTTTTTCTTAAAGAGAGTGGATTACTCTTCTTGTAAAAACTTCCATTTGATATTAAAGGTTGCAGATTATCTTTTTTTAATTTAATATTTTTATTTTTTGAATTTTTTATAAAAATAAAGACTAAAAATGAGAGTAGATTTTTAACTATTCTAGGCCCTAAACCCTAAACTATTCTAACCAAGTTTAAAGATCCTAAACCCTAAACTATTCTTATAAAAAATGAGAGTAGATTTTTAACTATTATAGATTTTTATGAATTTATTAATACTCTATTAATAGAAATATTATATATTTCTCATATGAATCATAGAGGTGTTATTCCTACACATATGGAAGAAGTTCAAAAGTCTATGCTAAGAAGTTGTGCAGTAGAAGGAAGTAATTAGATTAGCCTCACAACCAAATCCAAAAATTTTTGCTTCTACAAATACAACTGAGATAAGAATTAATATGCCCAAGAATTTTGATGGAATAAGATAAAAATTTCAAAGATTTTTGCAATAATTCAAGCTCTATCTAAGGTTGCATCTCTTCCAATATCCTAATAGATTTACTGAAGTTGGATTCATAAACACACTTCTATTTAGAAGTGCTCTCCTTTGATTTATATCTTAGTATCAAGAATATGAATTTCAAAGAAAGAATATCTTTAATATACTCTTATAAAGATTTTTGCAATAAAAAGACTTTACTCTTGCCTCCATATATATTCTTAAGTAAGAGGTATATGGCAATATCCTATAAGACCTCCAAAATGTGTTGACTTTACAAGATACATATTTTAATTTGTAGGGCAAGTTTTCTATATGTAAGCCACATAGTTAGCTTGTTCACTAAGCTATCAGCATGTAATTAACTTATTGACCAAGTTTCTAACCTACCAATCAACTTTAAATATATGTAAAGTCAAAACAACATCTATGAAGCTTCTAGGAAGCTTTCTTAGAAGGTATTATGAAATTAACCTACTTTTTATCTACACCTAGCTAATCATATATGTATTTACTAGAATACAATATATATATATATATATATATATATATATATATTTGTGACATTTTGATAGAAAAGGATTCAAGTTTTTTTTATGATTTAAATTCATTCCTAAAAGTGTTAACAATCACATTTGGAGAGAGTGATCAAGAAAGAGTAGCAAAGATGAAGCTTTTATCTTTACAACAAGGATCACAATCAACTACCATATATGTTGTTGAATTTCAAAATCTTTCTTACAACAAGGACTAAAATAGCAAAGCTCTTATCAATCAATTTTGATATAAATTGAAGAATAACATGAAATTTTATTATTAATAATGCTAAAAAAAAAAACTTTAAAATAATTTATTGCTTAAGCCATTGCATGCGATAATTGATTTTTTGAAAGGCATTAAGAATAAAGACTTGGTTGAAGAAGAACAAGTCAAGTAATGATGGCAATTTTTAAGTTTTTAAAAATTTATTCATCAAGATCGGAACAAATATAAATTTATATGGTATATTTTATATCCTTCACAGAGCAGAAAAAAGATTTGATATCATCAAGAGGGTTTATAATTATATTGTGGAAAAACTAAACATACTACTCAACATTATCCAAAGAAGTAATACAATCAAAAAATGACAAGCATAGTTATTAAAGAAGAAAATTTATTAGAAAATAATTTTTTCCAATTATAATAAGGACCATGCACTTGGAATCATGTGCAACAACTAATAAAGGTCTTATTTTCTTGTCAAATCTTTCACCTTGTTTTATAATAGATGTGTGTTTAGGATCTAAAAATCACAAAGTTTTTAAATTATTAGATTCATGAGTCTTAGCTTATTTTATAGATGAAGATTTTTTCAAAAATTAAGAAATATTATTAGTCAAGAAAACTAAATCCATACATACAGAAGTCATAAATAATTGTTTTTTTTATCTTTTGAAGATGTTACCTATAAGCCTATTCTTTTAGATGTAGCAATTAAAGATCATAGTAGCATAATAATATTTACTATGATAAGAATTCCTTTCAATTCAATTATTTTAGGATTATCATGGTTAAAAATATATAATCTTCAAATAGATTGGATTTCTTATAACCTTAATTTTTTTAGTAGTTTTATCCAAAATCATATTAATCAAATAGAAATATATAAGTCTAGTACATCTAAATCCTTATTAATACATGCTATAACTTGTATGCATGCTACATAAAAAAGGTCATCATTTACTATAAATGTCATATTTATTTCTTATGATGGAAAGACATCAAGTAATATTCTTAGTCAATATTAAGATATTCAAGATATTTTTGAAAAATAAATATAGATATTCTTCCAAAGAATTGACCATATGATTATTCAACTGATTTACGAGAAAGAACTCAACAACCATTTGGACCAATCTACAACTTATCGCAAATTGAGTTTGTTACAATAAAAGTGTATATTAATGAGAACTTGGCTAAAAACTTCATAAACAATAAAAAATTTCTAGCAAGAGCTCCTATAATATTTATGAAGAAAAATGATCAATCTTTATCAATGTATATAGATTATCAAGGACTTAATGAGATCACCATTAAGAATAGTTATCTTCCATCTTTTATTTTAGGATCTTTTGATCAACTATCAAAGATATGAATTTTAAAGAAAGAAAATCTTCAATACACTCTTGTATCACTGAAAGGAACTAAAAAATCATTCAAAGATGATATAGTATTGAACTAGAATGGCTATTGCCTAAAACAAGAAAATAAAAAAAGTCTTGAAATAAGACTAAGGATTAAAAAGGCATTGACAAGAGTGAAGAAGGCTTCGCTCTTGCCTCCATATATACTCTTAACCAAAAGCTATATAGTAATGTCCTCCAAAATGTGTTCACTTTGTAAGACACGTACATTAACTTGCAAGGCAAGTTTTTTATATATGTACTACATAGTTAGCTTGTTTAGCAAGCTATTAATATGTAATTAACTTTTTGACTAAGTTTCTAACCTACCAATCAATTACAAATACATGTAAAGTCAAAGTAGTATTTATAAAAGCTTCTAAGAAACTATTCTAAAAAGTCTTGTGAAATTAATCTATTTTTATCTACTTTTATGTACTTTTATCTATACCTATCTAATCATATAGGTATTTACTAGAATACTTATGTATGTCCATGACATTATCTCTCTTACTAGGAACAAGTTCTAGAAAGAGCAATCTTCATATGTTGAAAAAATTCAAGAAGTAGCAAATTGTATTTGCCACATACTTCAATCTTTGTTCTCTTTGAAGATGATTGATAAGCCTTCTTGGCTATTGGTAATACTCCATATCAGGGTAAGAAGATCACATTGTTATTTGGTTATTTTTGAGGCCTTTATAACCTCCTTCAAATAAAATATTTAGAACACTATCAGGAATTGTTGTTAATAGACAATAAATCACCAAACATCGGGAGTCTTTTCCAAGGTTGTGATATCAAATATGTTGTATCTTGCCATATATTTAAGGAAGGACATGTCGTTCTTGAGGATCTTCATCTTGATTTTGTCATCTTGAAGGTTGTAACAATTGCAATGTCTCGTTTGATAAGTTTACAAATAAAAGCTCTTCAGTTGAATTTGTTGGTTGTTGGTTCTCTATCTCCTTAGCTACAAAGAAGGATAAAAAGTAGAGTGTTATCTTTCTTTGATTTTATTTATTTTATAGTAAAGATTTGTTCTTTTTCAACTTAGTTTTAATAGATGTCTTTGATAAAAAGCTTCAACTCTCTTTGTTGCATTTGCAAGATTCTTTGTTGGCTCCAATGTGCGTTCACTATTTTCATATCTATGCCAATAAACAAGTTATTTGAACCTATTTCAGTGTCGCCGTGAATCTAAGACTTTTTTCATCTTGAATTCTTGATTATTATCCACTTCTATAAAAAGAGGTGATATTTGTCTTCTTGTTAATATATTCATTATTTTATATGGCTTAAGATAGGACATGTAAAATACAAGGTGGATCTTCATAGACTCTGGGAGATGTAATCCATAAGCAACATGATTGATTTTTTTACAAATAAAAAAATATCTCACATTATAATAATTCAATTTATCATAAGTATAAGTATTCTTAATATTGCGATGAAGTAATCATACCTTATCACTCATATTGAATTGTGGTTGTTCTTTGCAATAGGTGTTTGAATTGATCTTTTGTCATTCTTGAGCTTTCTTTAATTGTGTCTTCATTGTTGCATGCAACTTTGATAAATAATTTATTAAATCTTTTGATAAAAGATTATCGATTTTTAAAAAGTCAAAAATATCAAGTCATAGATGATAACCATAATTGGCAAAGAAAGGTAGTTGTTGAATAGAAGAATATATCAAATTATTATATACAAACTTTGCCAATGGCAAAAAAGTTGTCCAATCATTTTGATGATAATTAATGGTACACCTCAAATACTATTCCAAAACTTAATTCACATGTTTTTTTTGCACATCAATTTGAGATTGAAAAGCCAAAGAAAGCTTTACATCTACCTTTAAAATCTTCAATAGGATTTTCTAAAATCTTGATACGAATTGAGTTCCTCTATTTGATATAATATCCTTTGGCAATCCATAATAGCTATATATATTGTCAATAAAAAGCTTACCTATTTCTTTACCTGAAATAAATTTTTTACATAGTAAAAAATATGTCATTTTAGTGAAAAAATCTACAATTACGAATATAGAATCATATGAACTTGAACTTGAAAGATCTATAATAAAATCTATAGAAATATGAGACCATGGTTGTTTGGATATAAGCAATGGTTGGAGATCTCTATAAGGTCGATGATGAGGAGTTTTTAATCTTAAGAAAATGTTACATGATTGGACAAAGTCTTATACCACCTTCTACATTTGTGGCCACCAAAAATCTATAAATATAAGCTCTAAAGTCTTATTGTATCCAAGATATCCTACTGTTGGAAAGTCGTAATGTACTTGAAGAACACTTCAATGTGCTTCTTCTTTTGGAACATATAGGCATCTTTCAAAATAGGATAGGTTATTCTTGAATTTGAACTTTGAAATATCATGAAACTTAGAAGAAAGATTGTTGATATCATGAATAAGAGAATTAGAGAACATACTTGATTGAATTTTTTTGAAAAATATCAAATCAATAATCAATATTTATTTCATTATTTGAAGATTAAAATACTCTTGATTCAAGATTATTATTCTTTTTTGATCAAAAGATACATCTCCTCTTTTTGCTGCAAGATAAGAGTGCTTAGAAAGAGCATCTAATAAATCTTGTTATTTTTCAGATTGATATGTGATCTTGAAATCAAATCTTGATAATGACATGCTCCAACGGTATTGGCAATGATTCAAAATATGTATCAACATGAAATACTTATGGTTCCTATGATTTGTATATATTTTAATTGAATTTAAAGAGCTATTTAGATAATGATGCCATTCTTGAAAAGAATCTATAATTATAAAAAATTCTTTGTTGTGGATCTTATAGTTAATCTCAACTCTTAAAATTTTCTTGGAATAGAAAGTTACTAGATGGAGTTTATCATCTATTTCTATTTATGACAATATTACACCTAAAGCAAAGTTTCATACATCTGTTTCTATAAAAAAGTTGATGCAATATAAAATTGATACAAAAGTAAATTCTTTCTTAAAAGCAACAAATAATGCTTTGGCTTCTTTATTCTACTCAAGTTTATCTTTAAAAGTCAAATATATAAGTAGAGCTGCAACTTAAGAAAAGTTCTTGATAAATATTTGGTAATAATTGACAAAGCTCAAAAAACATTACATATCTCTTATTGTTCTTGAGATTTTTTAATCTATGATAGTTTGGACTTTCTTTCGATCCATCATAAGGCCTTTATTAGAAATGATATACTCCAAAAAATCAACTTCAATAATGTGGAATACATACTTTTCCATCTTTGTATATAGTCTTGTATCTCTTCATTTTTGTAACATATCACAAACATAAACTTTATGTTCTTTTGTATTCTTTGAATAGATTAAAATTTCGAGTGAACAACACACAAAAAAATCATCAAGAAACTCATAAAAGACATCGTTTATTAGATGTTAAAAAATAGATTTGTGAATAAAAAAGGCATGACATTATATTTAAAACGTCCATACCTAGTTTAGAAAGTAGTCTTTAATTCATGACTTTCTTTGATGTAGACCAAGTTATATGCTCTTTGTAGATCTATTTTTCTAAAGATCTTTGCTTGATGTAGTTGATCAAGAAGTCATGAAATGAAAGGTAGAAGATACTTATTTTTTATAATGATCTAGTTAAGTCCTCCATAATTCACACACATCTATAGAGATCTGTCTTTTTTCTTCACAAATAAGTTAGGAGCACTGACTAGAGATTTAGAATGGCATGTAAAGTTCTTAGCCAAATTTTCATCAATGTATTCTTTGAGTGCAGTCAACTCATTTTATGATAGGCTATAAATTGATCCAAATAGTGATTGATTTCTTTCTTGAAGATGGAGGGAACAATCATAAGGATGTTGCTCCAAAAAAATATCTACATTCTTCTTTTCAAAAACGTCCTACAAATCTTGATATGGACTAAGAATACTACTTGATATCTTCTCACTATCAGTAATAGGTGTGGCATATATAGCAAAAGATGACCCTTTATTTGCAATATGCATGAAAGCTCTTGCACCTATCAATAAGAATTTTGATTTTTTAGACTTATGGATTTTTACTTCCTTAGTAAGACTTTGAACTAAACTATAGAAATTATCAAGATTACAAAAATCCATTCTATTTGACGATTATACCTTTCTAACTACAATAATCTAAAAAAAAATTGATTAGAAGGAGATTTAATGACATTAAATATTACTAAACTATTATCACCACTAGTTGCTACTTCTAAATGGATAGTTTCATGAGTAACATCTCCAAAAGAAAATAAACGTCTATCTATTATTTCTACTTGCACAGATTTGATTTTCTTAATTAAAGATATATCTTGTTTTTTGAATTAATCTTCATCTATAAAACAAGCTGGGGCTCTTGAATCCAACAAGGCTAAGTCTTTGTAATTTTTTGGTCCTAAATATACTTCTATTGTAAAACAAGATAAGGGATTTGAAAAGAGAGTAGGACCTTTATTAGATATTATATATGATTCCAGCCACATGGTCCTTATTGTAGCTAGAGAAACTTATTTTCAAACACATTGTTTTCTTTGGCAATCGTGCTTCTCATTTTGTAATTGTGTTGTTTCTTTGGACAATATTGAGTAATATGTTTAGCTTTTTTATAATATAAACATGAGCCCTATTAACATTTTTGACTATTTTTCTACTCTATGAGGGATTTAAAATGTACCATATCAATTTGCATTAGTTTTGGCCTTAATAAATAAATTTTTGAAAGCTTAGAAGCTGCTGTCATTATTTGATTTTTTCCTCTTCAACCATATCTTTGTTCTTGACATCTTTCAAATAATCTATTGTCACATGCAATGGCCTGAGCAATAAATTGTTCTAAATTTTTTATTTTTGGCATTGTGAGTAACAAGTCTTTGAGATTATTCTTCAATCCATATCAAAATTGATTGATAAGGGCTTTGTCATTCTAATCCATGTCGCAAGCAAGGTTTTAGAATTCGGAAGCATATATGGTGGCTCACTATGATTCTTGCTATAAAGATAAGAGTTTGGTCTTTCCTATTCTTTCTTGAACACTTTCTCAAAATGTGGCTATAAAGACTTCTAGGAATGAATTTAAATCATAAAGAAGTCGCAAATTCTTTTCTATTAAAGCTTCAAATTAAAAGAAAGCACTTCTTGATAAAAGTGCGCTTATGAATTTGACTTAAGTAAATCCATTGAAGTATTAGAAAAGATGCAACTTTAGATAGAGCTTGACTTATTACAAAAATCCTCAAAATTTTGATCTTATTGAATCAAAATTCAAAGGTATACTAATCTTTATCCTCATCATACTTGTAGAAGCAAAACTCCCTATATTTGGTTGTGAGGTCGATCTACTTGTTTCCTTTAACTGCATAACTTCTTGTTGTAGACTCTAAATTTCTTCTATAGGCATAGGCACAGTACCTCCATAATTCACGTTATAAATTTATGATATTTCTAATCTTAAGATGCTCATAAGCTCATGAAGATCAGCAATAGTTGCAAATCCATTTTCACTTCCATTGAGAGTAGTATCCATAATTTTTTCTTCCATAGCCAATTCAAAAAAAAATTAAAATTTAAATTAAATGAAAGTAATTTGTAACCTCTAATAAAAAAATTCTATAAAGAATGATAATCCACTCTCTTTAAAAAAAAAATATCATTGTTAGGAAATAAGATTTTTTTTGTTTAAAATGGATAGTTTGCAACCTTCAAAATACAACAATAAAAGTGGGATAATCCACTCATTTTTAAAATAAGATAAAAATAGTATGTTAGTACTCTTATTAAACTGTCAAAGATATGAATCTCGAAGAAAGAAAATCTTCAATACACAAGAGTGTTTTATAAAATTAACCTATTTTTATCTACTTTCATCTATACCTACCTAATCATATAGGTATTTATTATAATACCTATGTATTTACATGACATCAACTCAATCAAGCAAAAGTATTTACAAAAAAAGTTCTATAAAAAGTATACAACTTGGTCTGTATTAGAAAAAAAAATGAATAGAAGATTCTTTTTCAAACTAAGTATGGAAAATCTGAATATAATATCATACCTTTTGGACTCAATTTGTATGAAAATTTTAGAGAATTCTTTTTAAGATTTTAAAAGTAGATATAAAGCTCTCTTTGGCTTTTTATCTTCAAATTTATTTGTAAATAGAATGGATGAATTAAATTATAAAGTAGTATTTGAAATGTACCATCAAGTATCATCAAGATGATTAAATAATTCTTTTTCCATTAATAAAATTTATATATAATAATTTGGTATATTTTTCTACTCAATAAATACTTTTTTTTCTCAATTATGGTTATGATCTATGACTTGATACTTTTAAATTTTCAAAAGTTGATAATCTTGCTATTGAAGATTTGATAAATTATTTGTCAGAGCTACATACAAAACTAAAGGTACAATTAAAAGAAGGTCTAGAATGACAAAAAATTAATGCTAATTCCTATTATAAAGAACAACCACAATTCAATGTAGGTGATAAAATATGATTACTTCTCCACAATATCAAGACTACTCATCCTTGTAACAAGTTACATTATCATAAGTTTGAAACTTTTTTATTTGTGAATAAGTCAATTTTGTTACTTATTGATTACATCTATTACAGTTTATAAAGGTTCTCTATATATACCACGTATCTTTTTTTGAGCCATATAAGACAACAAATATCTTAAAAAGAATTCAAATGTCACCTCCTCCTATAGAAGTCGATAATAATCAAGAATTTAAAGTAGAAGAAGTCTTAGATTCAAGGTGGTGCTAAAATAGATTGAAATATCTTATTCATTGGCATGGATATAATATTAGTGAATTCATATAGGAGCTAGCAAAGAATCTTGTAAATGTAATAAAGAAGGTTGAGAATTTTCATCAATGACATCAATCAAAACTAAGATGAAAAAAAATAGGTTTTATGAAAGATGAAAACTACTCTTTATAAAAATTGTCCCTAAAAAGGAAAGATAATATTATGGACATACGTATTTAATCTAATAATTACCTATATAATTAGATAGAAGTAGATTAATATAGATTAATTTTATAATAACTTCTAGAAAAGCTTTCTAGAAGCTTCTTAGATATAATTTTGATATTACACATGTTTGTAATTGATTGGAAAGTTAAAAATTTGATCAAGTAATTAACCATATGCCATACATGTTAGGAGCTTGTGGAATAAGCTAACTATTTGGCACTCCTATAGGAAACTTATATTGCAAGTTAAGACATATGTCTAACAAAATTAATACGAGTTTGAGGTCTTATAGAATATTGTTATGTTGCTCCTAGTTAGATAGCATATATGGAAATAAGAATGAAGCCTTCTTCCATCTTATCAATGTCTTTCTAATTCTTGGTCTTGTTTTAAAACTTTTTAATCTTCTTATCTTTGATAATTACTATTTTAATTTAATATTATATCATCTTTGAGTGGTTTTCTAGTCTTTTTTTTATTGACATAAGAGTATATTGATCTTTTAATTCTTTGAGGTTTATGTCATTGATAAAGTAAAGTAGGTCCAAAGAAAAAGATAGGATCTAACTAATACATATATAAACAATAAAGATCTCCGCAGCAAGAAGATATGTATTTTTTTGAACCAACTATGAACTTCTTGACAACAAGGCATTGTAATGTTGTTTCTTTTGATGATTTTTTTTGACTAAAAATACAAATGAAATTCGTGAATTAGTAGGTGATACAAATTTTAGAATCTATCTTATTTATGAGGTTGATTTTAACCAAGAAAAAAGATAGCATTGGAATCTACAACATGTTAGTGATAGAAGAATAAAGAATCTATAAGAATATTTGTTATATTTGAATGACAAGAAGCTTGCAAGGTTTTTTTTCTTTTTCAAGTTGTTCTTCTTTTGAAATATAAGTTGTCAATATTCTATATCATTATTAATAGGCGTATCAATTATATGAGTGCATGTAGTTTTTTATGATGTAAAAAGATAATTTTTTATTTTTATTTAAAAAAAATATAAGTGTGGATATACTTTTGTGATCTAACTTATTGATGTTGTTTTTGAATTATTCTTGATATATCATAGGATCTTGCAAGTATTTTTTATCAACTATGTTGAGTTGTTTTTTTAAAGGATTATGCTTAAACAATCTCTACAATATTATTCTTTTTTTATTGCTAATTTCAAGAATTGGCACCTAATAACCTATTATATATTAAGACATACATTCCTTATGATTTGTCAGTAACATTTATAAGAGGGTATTGTGATATGCTTTCTACCTTCTTTAATGAAAGTAAAAAGATAGAAAGCATATCAAAATGCCCCCTCTCTCTCTCTCTAAAAATATTACTTTTAATTGGCTTGTCTTTCTGCCTATAATTTGCAAATCAAAACTCAATTTCCTTCCTATGTCAAAATTCTTATCCACATCTTATCACTCAATATACCATGCCAAAATTATCAATACTTTAGATTCAAAATCACAAATGCAAGTTTTAGTTTCAAAACTTTTATGTAGAGTCATCATGTCTAAATTCAATCACTAAGGAAGTTGCAATTTTTTTTAATGATGATTATGACATGATAGATCAACTTAGTAAAAGAATAGGTCTATTTATCATTATACATATATATATATATATATATATATATATATATTTCATTATAAGTTTTGAGATAATATAAATAAATGTATAATGTTTTTTTTTTACAAGAAAATATATCAATTATAAGAAATTATTAATTATTAGAAGTGGTGTATAAAAAAAAGAATAAAAATCATTTTTACTACAACCCTATAATTTTAGCTTTTTTACTTCTACCTTATTAACCACATAACTTTGCCTCACTTAATTATATATAGCCATGCGGCCTTTGTTAATTGCTTTTGTTGATTAATAAAAGTCAATGAAATTCAATCAATTATTAAAAATCACATATTATTATTTATACACTATAGAATGGAGTTGGTTCTTAGATTTTTAATTAATCATTAAAAGTTATTAGTTACTTTAGAAATTAATTGTTGATAAAAAAAACTATATATATATATATATATTTATACATATATATAATAAAAATAATAACAAATTTTGATTTTTTCGTAAGCATAAACTTGCAGCTTATAACTACATTTCAAATACTTTTTAAGAAAACATTTATTATATCTGATTATAACAATTGAAATCATAACAACTATGTGATAACATATATTGGTAATATTTGTGTATTTTGTAAAAAAAATCATTAAATTATGTAATTTCATGGATATGAATTAATTTAAAGAATGATAGCATTAAAATTATTTGAATTATACAATGAGTTAGCACAATTAAAATGTTTTACAGTACCTTACTTGTGGTCAATAATAATATGAATACAAACAGAAATATAAATGATTAATTCATATTTTTTGAAATTAATTAAAAAAATGTGAACCCGAAATTATTTATCTAAATGTACAATCACATCAAAATTGAATTTCATACTTTGATATTATATTAAGTTTATAAAAACTTTGGTTGAAGAGTTAAATGAGGATTTTTCTGGAATTGATAAAATAGCACCTACATTTCATGCAATCTGGTGTTATGTGTTTTGTAAAAATTATTAAAAAAGTATTTAGAGAACTACAAGGTGTTTGTTGATAGGAATGCAGAATCGATAGTCATGCAAAAAGGAGAGTGGGATGAAAGCGAGAGAGGTAGTTGGGAAGAGTCGGCTCAACATTCGTTCGTGAATGAAAGTAGATCACCAAAATATCGGAAATTCTGCATAACCGTCTTCGCCTGCTGGCGAGTTGTTGGGTTCTGTTTTGAAATGGGCGGGGGCGGGGGATTCAAGTGGAGGATTGATGGTTCCAAGCCTGGGGATGAGTAGGGAGGGAGCATTCATTCGAGCACCAAGAATGCATGCATAGGGACACATGTGAGGAGAAACAGACAGACAGATGTAGGTCATCCACAATCTTTCATCGGGGTGGTTGATGGGGCCAAGAGAGGAGAAAATTCAAACTGGCAAGAAAAGGGTGACAGTGGGGGGATGGGGAGGAGAGGGAGAGGAGAGAAGAGACGAGGCGAAGAGAGAGCGTGGGATTGTGCAGGCATATGCAGGCAGGCAGGCAGCAAAGCAGCAAGGCAAGCAGAGCCGGCCTCCACAAAAGAAATGGGTCAGTCTCTGAAAGAAATGGCCATCCCCACTGCAGCTCCTCCTCCGTAGGACACAGTCTCAGAGAGTAAGGGAGAGAAGGAGATAGGGAGGGAGGGAGGGAGGGAGGGAGGGAGGGAGGTGGAGAAGGAAACAAGGGAGACGACGACAGCTACAACACCATTTTGAGGGATACAAGCAAAAGAGAGGGAAGGGGAAGGGGAAGAAGAAGCAGAAGCTGTAGTTATCAGCAGAGGGACTAGGACTCTGGAGGGAGACGGGATTTTTCCACCTCTTCCACTGCACTCTTCTTGCTCTCTTCCGCACTGATTTTCTGCCTCCCTCACCACCATCACTACAATCCCACTCCCCCCCATCCCTCCTCTTACCTCCTGTCTCGCTTTCTCGCTCTCCCCCTCGTTCTCTCAATCCACCACCACCTGCTGGAGCGCGCAGCATCGGGGACCGATTCTCTCCTTTTGTAAGTCATGCTTCTCTTCTCTAGGTTTCTCGCTCCCATCTCCTCCCCCTCTCGTCCTGCCATTCCTTCTTTCTCTTGTTTTCTGTGCTTGTTACTATCCGTTTGAGATTGCTCTCTTGGACTCTTACCTTCATGGGGCTCCTTCCCCTTTCTCCTTTTGAATATGCTTGTTGCTTCTCCTCCTCCTCGTCCTCCTCTCTCCTTTTTCCTTTCTTCTTACTGATATCCTGGATGTCCCTTCTTTTACGTCTTTCAGCTCCCTATGAACGCTCACGTATTTCACTTAGTGCTATGACCGTTCTTAACTGACAGTGTCGATGATAGTTGCTCAATATTGAGTACGTCTAGTTGTTACATTTTTGATGGAGTACAGCTAGCTCTTTCTAAGCTTCGCAGCTAGAGACTGCGATTGTGTCGAACGGATTCTAAACAAGTTAGGTGCGAAAGAACCTGGAATGAGTGACAATTATATTTTTACTTTTTCTTGCTTTGCTTGGTGCAAGCTCTCGCTATCCGAGAGCACATATACTAAGGATCTTAAAGTTCCATCATGAAGTTCTTCGCTACTCCACATCCTTTTGAACTTCAAAGCGTGCGTGAAATGTTTTTTTTTTTTTTTTTAATGGATATTTTTCGCAATCTGTCTTCTTCTAGTGCGTTCCAAAATTGGTTGAGTGATCATGTTGCATCACATGGGGTGCGATTGCATTGGGCGAACGTGTTGAGAGTCGGTTAGAAACAGTTCTTCAAAGGGCTGCTACTACGCAAAAGCAATGTCCCTTTGAACATATTACTAGTTATTGTACGCTAAGCTTTACTGGTTCCTTGGTTCAAACTTGGGACCGAAATTCACTACTCTTGAGAAGTGCTCTGTTGGGGAATTAGTTCAACCTTGCAGTAAGCGGAAATATTTGTATGAAGTGTAGGTCCAATGAACAATACGCTCTTCTAGTGGTTTTGATTTCCACCCTCGCTTTCTATATCCCATGGGTTCTGAATAAAGGGGTTCCGTACTCGAGTTGGTTACACAGATAAATGTGTTGTAACCGTGTAGCTTCTATTCGAGTTTTGGGGTGTCGCGTTATAATGGTGTTTATTTCGATTGCTTGTCAAGGGTTTAAGTAGCTTTAAATCCCATAACTGAGGTTGCCGCTGTATTGGATTTGGCACTGCTGCCATTCAATGCACTATAATTTGTTAAAGTGAGATTGAGTGACAAGTACCTTAGACCTCCAATCTTGTAAACTCGTAAAGTGACAGCACCGTCATAACTAGAACATAACGCTCCACTTAGTAGAATAGTTTTTTTTTTTTTTTTTTTTTTTTTTTCTTTCTTTCTTTCTTTCTCTTTTTCATAGGTTTTTGAGTACGGCTTGAGGTAGTTCTTTGTTTCTCAAACATTCTTTATCAAGAACCTGATTAGGGCAGCGTACATTCATGGAATGTTACGTCCATCCACAAGAGTTGTTTTGTTCGTGTTCTTCCTCAATGCTTTATTGGGTTTGTTAAAGTATCAAGTGCTAGTTCATCTTTTGAGAATCAAGGCACGTAGCTCTTGCGAATTTTATTTTTTATTTGGCCCTGCAGGAGCTACTGGCATACCAGCGTACCTTAAGCGCTTGAGCTGGTCGTCATCAACATCGTTAGTCATAGAGGAAGAGGAACAGTTTTCTGTATGAATGCTTGACAGCGTGCATTAGTAGGGAATGGGTAATGATCTCGAGTGAGTATTGAGCAAGTATCACAATTTAAAGGGTGTTAAGGAGTTTTACATTTTACGATGCCTCCGAAGCGCAAGGCTCTCCCTGCTGCAACCAAGGAAGAGAATGAAAATGCTCCAGCGGTGAAAAAGCAAGGTCGTGCTAAAGCTTTAGCTCCCCCTCCACCTTCAGAGACTGATCACAAAGCTGCCGTCTCTCCTGCACCACTGAGAAAATCAGAAAGAAAGCCAAAGGTTTTAGTTAAGGTAGAGGCTGATAAACCTGCAGCTAAAGCAAAACCTGTATCTAAAGAGAAACTGGGATTAAAGGAAAAGCCTGCAGCCATTGCGAAATCTAATGAGAAGCCGCCACCAACAGAGAAACCCGCTCCCAAAACCAAAGCACCCCTCAAAGCCAAAGCTGCTGCTGCGAAGAAATCTGCCCCAACAAAAACGAGTAAGAAGGAAGCCGAGGAAGAAGTGAGCCAAGGTGAGGATCATGACGGGACTGCAGCTCCTAAGTCAGAAGCTCCATCAAAGAGGAAGACTGAAGCATTGAAGAAACCTAACAATGAAGCTGAATCGAAGGAAAATGGAAACAAGGGTCAAGAGGAGGGAGTGGAGGCTGTTAGGTCCAAACCTCCATCGAAGAGAAAGGCTCCGACAGTGAGGGAAGCTAAGAAGGAAGCTGAAGTGAAGGAAAGTGTAAATGAGGGTCAGGAGGTTGAAGTGTCTGCTCCGACAGCGAAAGCTCCTGCAAAACGGAAGGCTCCAGCAGCCAGGGGTGTTAAGAAGGTCAGTAAAGAAGAAGATGACGAGGAAGAAAAAGATGATAAATTAGACGAAGAACAAGAAGAAAAAAGAAAAGGTGAGGGCCAAGTCGACGATGCTATAGTCTCAAAAGCGAAATCTCTACCCAAGAGAAAGGCTCCAGCGGTTAAGAAAATGTCTGCAATGGCGAGGGGAGCTAAGAAAACGAAAGAAGAGAACAGTGAAGATGAAGTTGAGGAGGAAGGTGAAGAGTTTATGGAGGAAATTGAAGTCCCCAAAGTGGAAATTCCTGCAAAGATAAAGACATCCCCAACTAAGTCAGACATGAAAGAAAAAGAAGAACAGGAATCTGAAGACGTGAAGAGCGAAGACGAGAATAAAGAGGAAGAAGTGTCTATTCCCAAAGCAAAATCTCCAGGGAAGCGAAAGGTTGCACCAGCAAGGGCAGCAAAGAAACCGAAACAAAATGAAAAGGAAACTGAGAAAGTGGAGACCGCAGACGTTGCTGGAGAAGAGGTAGCGGAGGAAGCTCCCAACTTTGATTTCAAAGCCACGGAGGATACGGATGGAATGAAGAAGTCGGTCATTATTGAGCACTGGTATGTGAAAGCCTGACTTCTGTTGCTTGTTGTAGGCTTCCCATTGCATCCGCAGTGATGCTAGTCTTCAGGATCGTAACTTTCTTGTCTGAAAAAGAAAACAAATATTTATGAAGTTTATTTTTCACTGATTTAAGTTTCTCCAACATCGATTTCTCTGCAACTTTATTACTTTGAATTGCTCATGAGAAACTGATCATGCTATTGTTTGACATCGTTTGTAATTGCAGTGTATTTCCTGACGTTGTTCATTGTTTTGTATTGTGTGTATACCTCTTGGTTGTAAATCAGCAAACAGTGTAATTCCTTCAAGACACGTGCACTGAAAGTTCAAGATTCTCTGAAGGCAGCAATCACAAGTCTGAAAGTCTCAATCAATCCAGAGAAGGTAAGCAATACTTCTAATAATGTAAGATTGAAAGAAGCCCTATATGAAGATCTTACACTTGCCGACAGAATCTAGAAAAATTCATGTGTACCTTCAGAAATCGAGATTCTGAGACCTTTTTGAATTGGGAGAGTCCCTATCAGATTAGTTTTGATTAAGCATTTCAATGAATGCGTGTTAGGAAGTAAGAGTAGTCTTATTGACCATTATTTATTTGTGTATACTGTGTGTGATGTATACTCGTACTCTATTTGGATTTCAGTTGGTTGCCCTTCATGAATATTTATGTTCTAAGAATGTCGTTCTTGCAGCCGAGGAAAGGTTGCTTTGAAATCAGGGACAGTGAAGGGAATATCTTTATTTCACTGCAGGTACTGCTGACGTGCTGTAACTATTTTCCTTTCCCTGTATCCCATGTGGTGCAGCAGTCTAGATCTCTACTTGTTGGTCCTACAAGGAATGTGCCTGAAACAGTCTTTTACACGGCAAGATGTGTATGGTGACTATGTGCACCTCGAATTAAGCTGACTTTTTGATTGTACTTGCAGGATATGCCTAGACCATTCACCAAGCTCAAAGCTCTTGACCTCGGTCAAACCGCAGCAGATATTGTCGCAAAGTTGACTTAGACAATCTGGACAATATTGTACTCTGATGCTAAATAGATACCCCGCTCGTAAGCTTGGTTTGGATATCGAGTTTTTGAATTTTTGAATTTTTGGAACTTAAAGTGGAGTCATTCACAAGCAGATTCAGATATTTAGCCTTAGATCTAATTTTTAGTTATGAGAGTTTGGGTGTATGATTTCCCACCTACACTCATTCGGTTGTAGTGCTTCTCGTGTTTGGCTTGTGATTAATTTAGCAGGTAGATGTTGTGTCAGATGTTATTGGGGAGGGAATTGTAGATTTGGTTTCTAGATGCAATCATGATGCATACCCCATTTGACATGTTTCGTAGAGAAGGTTAATTACTTGTCTGGGATCTGCACGAGCTAGCTTTGTTCTGAGAAGATACATTTACCAGACATAATGCTGAGGAGGCTCATGAAGTATTCAAAGTGAGGGATTTTATGTTTTGTATTTCAGTTTCTGGTCGTAGTGTGTTGGAGTCTTCGTAGAAAAGGGCAAGTTTCCAGGGCAATTTTTTTAGACGGAACTAGAGGGGAACCCAGCTTTAGAAGATCGTTGTTTGGCAGTCCCTATCTAACTGGTAGTTGCCTACAATCTCATTTATATCTGAGATTGTCTAACATTACATGTACAGATAGAATGGTCTCTACGCATGATACGATGTAGCTCTGCCCACATAGATTGAGGGAGAATGAGGCAATATTCTGAACCTCAATATGTCAGTCACATGATACCATCACCTTCATCGGTGTTATTTCTCAGCGTTGCGAAATATCAGAAAAACTTACAGGTCTGACGCATGGTCTCTACTCATGATCAAATAGTCCTTTAGGAATGCAAATTTATTTGTTGCATTTATTTGCATTCGTCCCACTTGTATGTAATATGTGTCCTCGAGATTGTTGGATCAATGAAGAGTTTCAATCGGAGAATCATTACAATCGATTCTAAAAACAAATTGTAGTGATAATGCGTGGTAGTCAAAATATACCTGTACATTTAAGTTACTAACAGATTACCTAACAAAATGGTATGCACTCTTTAAAAATCTATACAAGTTGTAATTAATTACTCGTACAAAATCTTTCTAACAAAAGCACTCAATATGCATATATCTTACCATATATCATGGTTCTTTTGTAATTAAAAATGAAAAAAAGATAATAATTGTGTTAATTTTTTTAACACTACTTCCTTGAAACACTCTTGCTACAGTTCATAGAAAGATTAACTTATCTTCCTGTAGATTCAGCAATACACGGATTTGTTTTTTTAAAAAAGTGAAATTAAAACAAGAAAAACAATAAATTAACTATTGTCATTGTTATTGAAGCTTTCTTTTTAAAGTCCTACAATATTATAAATTTGTACTGTTATCTAATTTAATTTAGCTCCAAAAGATATTTTACTAATTGACTTGTAATTTATTTTATCTTCATAAAAAAAAAATCCTTCATAGTGTGTAATATAAAATCATAAACCATGGAATAATTATCCTGTTTATTACTGAAACTTCTTCAAATTCTTTAACTAAATACACCACATAAACATGGTTCATTTGATATTAGCTAATCTTTAGTATTATACTTTCTAAAATCTACTCAACAAAAAGTAAGATGAATATGAAAAGAAATAATATTTAAAAATATAGACATAGTTCATTTTTGTAAATGATTCATACAAGAAATATAGATAGTTAAAAGATAGTAATATACAAGTTTTGTTGTTTGTATATTAATTGCAAAAAAAATTAAAATATTATATACACTACAAATGCAAATAGTGTAAGTTTAAAAAAACAACTAATTGAATTTTAAAATATTAGTGGTTCTTAAAGAATTTAAATTATTTTAATATATTATAAATATATTAGTTAAAGAATAAATAATATTATTGATAAATTATAGATTATTTATTTATTTATTTCAAATATATATATATATATATTAGTGAATATTAAGTTTTCAAAGTAAATAGAAATAGATAAAAGTAGAGGAATATAGAAACATATTAGGTAGATAATAACTTCTTTAAGAAATATTAATGAAGCTTATAATTGTGGATTGGATCTATAGATTGTATTAGATATGATAGATGGTTATTTAAACTTCTTCCAAAAGTTTTCCACCTTTAAGAAGCTATCAAGGCAATGTTCTACAAGTTAGATACTTAGGTCTATAAACCTTACAATCCTGATTTTTTTTTTTTTTTTTTTTTTTTTTTTTTTTTTTTTTTGTCTAATTTAACTATTAATAAATAAAATAATAAAATAAATAAAGATGTTAATTTTTTTTTGTAGCAATTGTATCATCTCAAGTGATTTATAGAAAATTAATTGCATCTACTAAAGAACAATGAATTATTTTTTTAGTAAAATTTGGTGATATTAGATTCTAGCTTTAAGGTTTAATCAACTAAATACTTGTTATTCAGTTCTAATATCAAAGTTATTCAATCCAAGAATCTCAAGTTATATTTGTTAAAACATCACTAAATAGATTTACAATTTATTTGTTATCTTCATTATCAGAATAATCAAATTGAATATTGAATAATTAAAAATTTGAAAATTAAAATTTCTATTAGAAATACATCCAAATTATTAAACACTTTTATTTTAAATTTTTAATACAACTAAATATTAAATTCATTAATTTTTTTTAATATTGAATCAACTTGGATATATTTCTTGTAGAAATTTGATCTATATAAGGTAAAGATGAAATTACATACAATAAAAAAGCTGTAAATTAATATCTAAACACTTCTATATTTTTGTAAAAAATATTTCTACAAATCAGCAAGTTTAGATAGATGCAAAAGATATGCATATTAATATTTTATAATTTAAATCTTTATATATATATAATTTATTTTAAAAGAAGAATTATTCATATATTATGGAGAATCAAAAGATATTGCTTAATATTAGTTTAGTTTTGTGTAGGACCTAAAATTGTATATTTTATAGTTTTGTCTCATAAGTTTTATTTGTATAATGCTATAAAAAACTTATTATTTTAATATGTCTAATATTATATAATTTATATTTATTTATGGTTATTTTAAATATAAATAAATAAGTCAAATTCTAATTCAATATATTTTAGAATATATCTTGTTCATATAATAATAACTATATAAAATTAAAAATAATAATTGTGATTTCTTAAAAGTTCATATGCTATTAAATCAAAACGTTTTAATGTTATTTATGCATATTTTTTTTTTTTTTTTAATTTTTTTTTTTTAAATAAATCATTTATCACTTATGTATTGAAAATTGCATTTTTGTTGAAGATCAGCAAGTTCTTACTTAGTTACCACCATATAAAGATTAAGCATAGTAAGTTGCTAATAGTCAAAAGGCACCAAAGGATTAAAAGAAGTTACTATGGCAGTAGCTAGGATTTTAAGGTGGCGGCTAGGTTAAGATGAATCTAAATCTAGATCTAATTGAAAGGATGAAGGTGACTTTGGATGAAGTCTATGTAGTTGGGATGTAAACTCCACTTATAAGTAAAAGGTGTTGGAAGTAAGAGACATCTTTCTCCCCACTTCTTTTAGAATACAATCCTTGCTGATGCTAAGTGTTTGTAGCTTTTAGACTTCTTTTCTTCAATAGGTTATGGACCCACTCACATTTGCTTGAGTATTTTTTTGAAGTTCTTTGAAGTGGTTTTGTAAGTGTAGAGTAGATCAAGTTGTTGTTGTTGATCTTAGGATCTAGAAGTACCTAACTTTCAAATTCAGATGTAGAACTAGATCTTAGTTTGCTCTTACTTGTTGTTAAGAGCATTTTGGTGTTGGTATTTGGTTTTTTCACCTAAAGGCAAAGTTTGCATTATACTATTCCTGAGATAGATCCTTGGTGATCTAACTTTATAATTTCATGCCCTAAAATTGCTAATTGTGCTTAAAAAGCCTTTTATGGTGTAAAGAGGTGTTTTGTGAGTATAAGAGTGATATTAGAGTAGCAAATCAGATTTGAGACACTTAGATAGGTCATCCGACTTGTGAGAAGTCTTAGAAGTGAAGTTGAGAGTGTTTTTGAGAGTAAAAACACTAATTTGTTTACAAAGAAGGATTCTATGATTCTAAGGCAGCAAAACCTTCTTGCTGATTTTGAGAGCATTAGGACTTCTTCTTACAATATTTTTTGATACAACTCTTCTTTAGACATGGCTTCAAGTGAGGGTGAAGGATTGAGAGTTATTGAGAATTTTAGACGTGAAAATTTCTACCATTGGAAGGTAAAAATGGAGCTTTTGTTGGTGTCTTTGGATCTTTGGGATATTATAGTTGAAAGTGAAGAGGCTCCAAGCAAAGATGTTGATATGAAGGAGAAGAAGGAGTTCAAATATTGTGAAAAGAAGGCTTTTGGATTGATTGCAACTAATGTGGATGAAACCAACTTCTCTCACATTATCTCGTGGAAAGAACCAGTGGAAGCATGGAAGACTCTTTGCAACATCTATAAGAGCAAAAACTTATCCAACATTCATTCGTGGCAACAAATGGGACCTCTATGTCTGCCATGTCAAGATGAATTGTGGATTTAGGTTGTTCTAAGCATATGAAACCTTATAAGTATTCATTTAATACTTATAAAGTTATTCTAGCATCAAAGATGCTGTTGGTGGATAATAGCACATGTGGAGCCATTGGAATTGGCTCTATTATAGTAGAAGTGGTTGTGAATGGACAAACCAATAGGATTAGACTCAAAAATACCCTTCATGTACCTAAGATGAAGCAAAACCTACTTTCAGTAAGTAAACTTGTAATGAAAGAATTTAAAGTTCAATTTGACATGAATAGATGTTTTGTAAGAACATTGAGTGGAGACAAGGTTTTCAAATGCTTGAAAGAGAGAAATTTGTACTACTTCATTTGTAAGAAGGTGAATGGAGTAGAAATAACTACATTTACTGAGTTTATATCAAACCAAGACAAGTTGAATATATGACATCATTGCCTTAGCCATTTAAATATGAAGAGTATGAGAGAGCTCAAGACTATAGTAAGTGGCTTAGATCTTGGCAATATAAGCCAAAATGCAAAACAACTTACATGTGAAGGATGCATATAAGGCAAACAACAAAGGGCCTCATTTCCAAGGAGTGTAGCAATACATACTACCAAGTTGTTGGAGATTGTCCATTCGGATGTATGTAGACCTATGAAGAACACAAATATTGGAAGATCAAGGTATTTTCTCACTTTCATTGATGATTATTCAAAAAATATTTGGATCTATATTCTTAAAGCCAAGAGTGAATGCTTTTGGAAGTTTAAAGAGTTTAAAGCATTTGTTGGAAAATAAAATGAATGCAAGATCAAGGTACTATGTACGGACAATGGAAGTGAGTACATGTCTAAGTAATTTGATGTTTATTTGAAGAATGAAGGAATTGCTAGACAAACCACAACTCCATACATTCTACAATAAAATGGTATTGTTGAAAGGTCAAATTTAACCATTGTAGAGATGGCAAGGAGCATGTTTCATGCTCAAAACCTTGGCTATGAATTTTAGACGGAAGTTCTGGTGAATGCAATGTATATAAGAAATAGGTGTCCAACAAGTGCTCTTGCATCAATGACACCACAAGAAGCTTGGAGTAGGAGACAACCTCGCATTTTCCATATGAGGACCTTTGGTTGCATTGCATATACAAAAACACTAGATTGTATGAGGTCCAAACTTGATGCAAAAGGTATAAAGTGTGTGTTTCTTGGTTATTATGAAGGTAATAAGGCATATAGGCTAATGTGCTTGGAAACCAAGAAGATCATCAATAGTCATGATGTTAAGTTTTTGGAGCACAAGAGTGCTTAAGAGTACTTGGAGATGTGTCAAAGTGGGAGTAATGGTGTGTTTGTGGATACATCTTTAAATTCAGCAAAAAAACAAGAAGATGAAGATAATGAAGATGATGAAGATGAAAAGCTAAAGAAGATTGAAAAGATGAAGGCTCCTACAATTGCTAGGACCAACAATGAAAGAAATGAAGATGTTGAAGATTGAAATGATGATAATGATGAAGAGTACCAATCATTGAGTGAAAAACAACAAGGTTTAAGAAAAAAGAAGGTTGAAAAAGAACATGGACTACAACAAAGTGAATATTCTTCAATAAGTGAAAGAAAATATCCTTTGAGAGAAAGAAGGTAACATGGCGAATTGTGGAAAGATCACATCTTTTCTCAAGTAAGTGAAGAACATACAAATGTTACTCTTCTTGCAGATCCATTGACTTAGTATGATGCTATGAAGTGTGAAGATGCAATCAAGTGGCAGAAGGCTATGGAAGAAGAGTACCAATCTCTTATGGATAATGGTACATGGGAATTGACACCTCTTCTAATAAATTGATCTATAGTTGATTGCAAGTGGGTGTTTATGACTAAAAGAGATGTAATAGATGTGGTGGTGAGGCACAAGGCAAGACTAGTTGCCAAAGGATATTCACAAGTTGCTAGAATTGATTTCAATAAGACTTATGCACTAATGGTTCAAGAGTGAGGTTGATCATTCATTGTATGTGATGTAATTTAGAGAATTCTTGCTGATTGTAATCCTATATGTTGATGATTTGATCAACTTGGCTAACAATATGGAAAAGATGGATTTGATGAAGGCCAAATTAGAGAAGCAATATGAGATGAGTGATTTGGGAGAATTACATTACTGCTTGGAAGTGGAATTCGTAAGAGACCATAGTAAGAAGACCATTATAATGAATCAAATTAAGTATATTAAAGAAGTGTTGAAACGATTCTACATGGAGGAGTGCAAGTCTATTGGAACACCTTTGGAGGCAAATTTGAAGTTGATGAAGCTCACGGATAAAGAATTTGCACAAGTTGAAGGTGAGATATAAAGTATTCTATACAAGGCAGCAATAGACTCACTCATGTATGCAATGGT
This sequence comes from Physcomitrium patens, assembly GCF_059467195.1. Classification (NCBI taxonomy): domain Eukaryota; kingdom Viridiplantae; phylum Streptophyta; class Bryopsida; order Funariales; family Funariaceae; genus Physcomitrium; species Physcomitrium patens. The sequence continues at coordinate 226,824 of NC_143414.1, forward strand.
GGCCACAAGAGTGGATCTTGCATATGCGGTGAGTGTTGTAAGCCAACACATGTCTAAGGTTGGACCAATGCATTGGATAACAATAAAAAAGATATTGAGGTATTTAATAGGTACAAAGGACTTTAAATTGTGCCTTGGTTGTAAAAACATTGATTTGCAAGGTTATTGTGATGTGGATTGGACTGGAGATGCAAATGATAAAAGATCCACAATGAGATATGTCTTCTTCATTGGAGTGGGAGCTATTTCATGGAATTACAAGAAACAACCTACCATTGCAAGATCAATGATGGAGGCAGAGTACATGGCAGCAAGTCATTATGCAATGGAGGCATGTTGGATAAGGCAATTCTTAGAAGACATTGGTCTAATGCAATTAGAAGCAATTCTAATTATGTGTAACAATCAAGGATGTCTTGCATTCGCGAAGAATTCAAAACACTACTCAAAGACTAAGCACATTGATGTTTAATATCATTTCATACGAGAGAAGATTGAAGATGGAATAATAGGTATGAAGTATTGTGCTACAAATGACATGCTTGTTGATGTGCTTACAAAGACATTAGTGAAGGATAGTCATCATGACTTGATTCAGAGATTAAAATTGAAAGCTTTTTAAAAATTAGCAAAGTAGGAGTATTGAAGATTAGCAAGTTCTTACTTAGTTACCACCATATAAAGATTAAGCATAGTAAGTTACTAATAGTCAAAAGGCACCAAAGGATTAAAAGAAGTAATAATGGTGGCGGCTAGGATTTTAAGGTGGTGGCTAAGTTAAGATGAATCTAGATTTAGATCTAGTTAAAAGGATGAATGTGATTCTTGATGAAGTCTATGTACTTGGGATATAAACTCCACCTATAAGTAAAGGGTGTTGGAAATAAGAGACATCTTTCTCTCCACTTCTTTTGGAGTACAATCTTTGTTGATGCTAAGTGTTTGTAGCTTTTAGACTTCTTTTCTTCAATAATTTTGTTATCATATAACTTTTTGAAGTAAATGTAATGTCTGATTATTTTAATTTTAGTTTGATTTTAATAATAATAATAATATTTTTTTAGTATAAAAATTAAATTAAAGTAATTTTTTATTTAATATATAATTTTTTTAATAAAAAATTTGCATGTTTGAAATTGATTTTAGTTTTGATGACATAAAAGTTAAAACAACTTATGTGGTTTACTTGACAATTTCTCAAATCATAAATTTTAAAATGAATCTATGAACTATTTTTTTTCTTACTAAATAAAAGATTTTAAAGAAGTTTAAAATAGATATGAAATATATATATATATATATATATATATATATAATCATATATTTTGATATTATTTATTTTATTATATAATATCTTGATATAAATGATTGGTGCCTAATCTCTATGGATATTTTTTATTTTAAATAACTATTTATAGTATACTTATAAGATTCATAGATTTATTTGTATAATTTTTTATTAATATTATATGTGCACCAGTATTCAATATATAATTGTTCATTTTAAGGTTTTTTTGAACTCAATACTTCTTCGACTTTAAAGTCTCAATAATTATATATTTCAATAATTACTTGTAATAGTACCTCTTTTCTTGGAATATTAACCATATTATATTATTTGATGAAATAAGCATAAAAAATAAATAATTGATTTATAGACTTTATGATAAAGATTTAAATAATAAATAATAAATCCAATCTTTGATAATTTAAATTGTAATTACATTGATTAGTCTTTTGTCAAAGGTTCTAAGGAGTCTATTGATTTTTTTTTATTTTGATTTTTCTAGATATTTAGGTTTGAATGCTTCTTGAGAGGCAATTCCTTGCAATTTCGCATAATACATATTACAGTGTAAAATGTGGGAAGGTAGGAATGTAGCAATACAGATAATATTGTCATTTTTCCTAATATCTTGAAATGTTCTTGGCACAGAGACATTACAAACAGCAGACATAAAATGTCTAAAGAAATTTAAAATTGTTTAGAAAAGTAAAAGAAGTTTTGTAGATGGTTCTATATTATTTGCACAACTTCCTTGAATCTAGACTAATTCACATTTATTAGAAATCTTCAGAGAGAATTTTTTAAATTAAATCTTGTCAAAAAAATAAATTAAAAAAAACTCAAAATATCATCATCTATATGTCTATTCTAATATACATGCCATTTTTAAAAAATTCTAAAATATTTTGCATTATCATTTTGTATTAAATAAAATAAAATAAACATATTTATTTTATTAAAACAATTTCATTTATTTTTTTATTTGAGTATCTTGGTGATACATAATTGTATTCAAGTTTTTAAAAAATAATTAGAATAATCAATAATATTTTATTTTTTGTATTTTCAAATAATATTCTATATGTTGTATTTTGATTTCATTGAATATAATTTGAATTTTCTTTAGTGCATTATTTTTATTTTTTTTCTTTAATAATATTCAAGTCAAATTCTAATCAAATGCCAAATTTGAGGTCAATTTACTATGTTTTTAATTTGGTGGGGGCAAGGCACAACAAAGAACAAAATATTAGAATTAGAATTTGGCATTGCATACTTGCAAGGATAGGCCTCCATGCACAACCTTACCTGTGTTGCATACTTATTAATATCAATATTAGGTTTTTTTTTATATTTTATTTATTTATTATTTATTAATATTAAGAGTTCTACAGAGTTATTTGTAGCAAAGGCAACATATGCCAAGAAAGTTTGAGATGGAAGCAACAATCCGAGGTTGAATCATTTGAGAAAAAGAACTTTCACAAAAGAAACAAGAGTGACACTATTTATACACATGAAGAAGAACATACAAATTGGAAACAGCTTTTTTTACCAAAAGTAGTGTTTAAACTTCCTAATCAATACATTAGTGTTAAAAAAGCAAATGGTTTGTCTTACCTTGACCAACCAAAATAAAAGTATTTCATGTTGATAAAAATTTAATTCAAAATAATATTTCATCTATCAAGTTATGGCATGTAAATAGAGTTTGTTATTTGATGAAGACTTTTTATTTAAATGATTTAATGTCTAGTCTAACCCTTGCTCTTATAAAAAAGCCATATTTATTTGGCTTATATGGTACATAAGTGTGGAAATTAACACTAAGAAGGGAAAAATCAGCCTTCATATTGATATTTAATATGATTTGTGTCACCCTCAAAAAACCTGAATTTATTCTCTATAGGTTCTAAAATTGTCATTAAGCCTATAAAATTTGGGATTAGATCATCTTTCTTTTATACAAATTGACTTCAAACTCTTAGAATTGGAAACCTTGGAAACCCTTCACTTGGAAATAAATGAAAAAGAAACTAATAAAACATCCAAAACATGAGACCTCCTTGATCAAGAGATAGAACAAATTATGGAAGGCAAAACACATGCTGGGAATTTGTTAATGGCACTGAGCAGGAGGTACAAGGTGGTTGCGAGCAACGTGACAGGGCCAATGTTGTAAATCAGGTGGCGCAGGGATCGATTATGATCAAGGTGGGTTTTTTGGGTGTTGCCATGTTTTATGCCACAATCAGCCCATATTTGTTGCGTAATTTCCAGCCTCTATTTATGTGGGCACGAGTGACGTGTTCTCTACTGGGTCTACCAAATTAATCCCTTGAACATAAGGATGAGTTTTTTTTGTTGTCTCAGATTTGGTAAAATTGCGCTGGAGTTGTGCTGTAGGGTTTTTGTTTCTAGCTTAGATTGAAAGGAAATTGTCTCATGTCTGTTGTATTATTTAGCTTTCACCAGTCTTATAGCTGTGTGTTCGATATGTAATCAGCTTTGTGGTTGGCACGTACTTACGCTTAGGCCTCTGACTTCCTCGGGATCCGCCACCTTTCACTGGCGTAAGGGACTATAATGTCTTTCTGTCTCCATGGCAGCCGTGGCCTACTCAGGGCACGATTGAAAACCGTCGATGGGGTCTATATCATGAGTCTCCCAATGATCAAAGAGCGGAAATAGCAATTGGTTGTGGAAGTTGTCCTGCCTTCTTGAGTCCGCTACAGGATCTGCTTCTGCATCAATAACGATGCAAGAGCTTGTTGTTCTTTCCTAGGCTGTATACTTAGTAGATGCATCTGGTTCAGGGAAGGCTTCCAAAGAAGTCGATCAGGTTGCGCCTCATAGAAAACTCTCCTAAATTTTGGGCATATTATGATTTTAACATGATTCTTTGATGAATATTGATCTTTAGTTAATTCTTTGTGACATACTGCATGTTAACTGGGATTTTCCTTCAGGAGATGTTGGTACTAGAAGCCTGGTATAATCTTGATTATCGAAGAAGAGTTTCATGGGAGGAGAGTTAGTTTGAGACTTTGGTCGTGGCGTTGTTTGTATCGACATTTTTCTAATTCAGATGTTGGACTAATGCTGACCAGGGCCTTTTTGTTGCTCAATGGTGATGCTTCTTGTTTGCATGGTGGTTTGCTGTAATGAAGTGCTTGCTAGGATCAAGTACACTAAGCACTTCAATTCTCTGAATGCTACAATCCATCTAAGCAATAGAACAGAGCCCACCGTTCGTCCAGCTCTTAGCTACTCCATCAGCTGCAGCCTTGTAATGATAGGAAAAGAAACATTTAGAAACAATAGATACAATCGTAAGTTGTGAAGAATCAAATTTTATTTATCAAAAAACCATTGAATATATCTGCAATACATTTGGGTTGATTTATTTGCCGGATGCAATCTAGTAATTTAGAAATTTAAATTATTTTATGGATAGAAGGTATTATTTAGTAAGTTTCATTAAAATAATACTTATGCATCAATGTACTGATTTTATATTTATATTTTCAATTATAAGTAAGTAAATGTATGTTTATATATATATATTAAAAAATCTATTATATACTTATCTAATCACAAATTTATTTTTAAAAAATTAAATATCAAGATCTATTTTAAAATATTAAAAAATGTTTTTTCTTATTTAATTTAATTTAATTTATTAATTTATTCTATACTAAGTTAATGATGTAAAATAGTAATATTATTTTTTTGTAGAATCTTGCCATAAGAAATCACAACAATAACAATATTATTATTATTGAAACCATTTTACTTAATATTTCTACATAGTTTTAGAAAATATTGAAATGTCTTTATTTTTATAAACTATTTTAACTAATATATTTTGAAAAAAAAATACTTATTTTTAGAAATATTATATAATTTTAATATCTTTATTTAGATGATTTATATTATGTGATCTTAAATTTTAATTTTTTTTTGTACTTTAAACTATAAAATATAATATTTTTATATTTTTAGATTCTGAAAATTTAAAAATATATCAAAAAGTAATAACACAAGGACAATTCTTCTACCACCACTTTTAGTTGAAATTTATTTTGAAATAAAACATGAAATAAATAAATAAATGAGAACTTAAATTTTATATTTATTATACTAAAAATATATTCACAAAAGTATGTTTTGTAAACAAATATTATTATAAACAACACATTGAGTGTTGTAGATCAATTATAAAGTATGCAATCTACATTAAATATAAATGCACAACCAACATTGTCTTAAGTGAAAGATAATGAATCTACATACATCTAAATCAAGCTACCTCTGACTCCACAAATATAGAGTGCAAGTGTAATTAGAGAAAATCCTAAAGCTTTACTAAATAGCTTAATTACTATAACTAATCAAATCCTTATAACATAATATATTTCACTCAAAATCACTTACAAGACTTAATTTGATAAGAGTGTCTAGTCAAGAGGGTCTCTCTACCTAAGTCTTTAAATCTTAATTGATATTAACAAAGTCAATTAATAAAAAAAAACCAAATGAATAGAAAACTACTAAATCAAACTAAATTATATATATTTGATGGAATTTGGTATCTGATGTTGCATTATGTGATAGTTGTTGTGTACACAAAGATTATTATATACAGTACATTAAGTACTATAAATCAATTATAAAATATGCAATCTAAATCAAATACAAATGCACAATCAACATACTCTTAAGTACCTCCTTTAGCTGATTAGAATCTCTTCTACTTAACTAAGAAAATAATACACATATACTAAAAGATCAATGTTACAATGAGCTTTCAATAAAAATATATCCAACCAAACCAACATCATAGCAACTGGATTACCAAAAACGTGTGGCAAAGACAAAAGAAGGAATCTCCAATCCTTATCAACAAATGAAGCATGGTTGGAAGACATTCTATAATAAGAAAAAATCCTATCACCTAAAAGAAAGATAAAAAGAGATGGTGTTAAGCATGCCATATACCATCCATCTTAGCATTAATCACTTCATAGCATGACAACAACCCCTTTAGAAGTATTATGATCTTCATAATTAATTTGACATCCATGCTAGGTTTTTAGTACTTCACTTGTGGTAGGTGCCATATTTTTTGTTGATGTTTGAACATGTGTGGGAGTTGCAACTACGATTTATCTTAATGTACCAAACATATAATTATCCAAAGTAGAAGAACTTACTTTAGCTTTAGAATTCACATGAGATCTAATAACTTGGTCTAGTAAGGTTATACTATTGAATCTCTTTTCTAATTTGAGAATATTAGCTTCTAAGACTCTTTCTTTATTCAAAGTAGGCTGCTTCTTTGGATGTAAAATGAATCAAATTTTTTAATATTATTAGGTTTATCACAATAAACACATTTTAATTATTTCTTCTTTTAGTATTTTTTTTTTTTTTTTTTCTTTAGACTTCTCTATATGTTGGATCTTCTTCTTTTTAGAACAGTTGAGATTATTTTTGATGTGGCAAGATTCACCACACTTCTAACAATGCCTAATCCTTTTGAATTGAGTTTTTGGCAAGATACTCATAGAAATTGCAACCTTATTAGACCTAAACACATTTGTCAACTAAGCAACTATATCAATAGCAACATGTTGATAAAGTATCCTATTATATTTCTTGACTTTAAAAAATGCCTATACAAGTATTGCCTTACCATCATAGTTGAAGATAATTCTGAATATGGCTAAATTTAGAAGTTGTCTATCAATCTTTAATTAAAAAAATCTTAAAAAATTAGCTTTTAGCAAATACACCTTTTGATTCCATTGCAAACTAAGCCAAATGAATATACATAGTACAAGAGGTGTCTCCTTTTTCACATTAAAAGACTTCAATACATTGCCTTTGATTGAACCTAAAATTCCTATATTTATTCTTCAAGTGTTTGATAAATATTTGTAGTGGCTTAAAAGATAGTAGCTTTCTTATTGCAAACATTATCACCTTCATAGCTTGAGCCATTTGTCATAAAGTAGATAGGATATTATTTGAGACTATTGCTACTCTTTTTATTTGGTGTCTTTTAGAGATAGACCAATTTTTGCTTTTAGTGGTTCTTCTTCTTTTATTGTAAGAATTAAGTTAAAAATAGTACCTACTTTAAAAGCTAAAATGAACTCTATTCTTATCCCCTAATTATACTCTACCTTTATCAATTCAAAAGAGTACTCTTCATTCCATCTTTCATAGATTTAGAGTGCTTCATACTTCAAATGTTATAGTAGTAGCTCAAAAACATACCACTCATTGAAAGTAGGAAATCTTTGGCATTTTTTTTTCATCCATGTTTGAAATTTAAGCTTCCAATTTGGCAAGAAAATGACCCTAGCTTGCCCTAAGAACTAATCTTTGTCTATGCAATAAGGATTGTCTTCCATCTTATAAAATATATCGATACTTAAGATCCAAAGTTTTCTAGTAGTATTTAATGCTGGAACAAGTAAAGTCTCTTAAATATCCACCATTGGCTTGAAGACTTAAATGTGATTAGTATCAAAATAGTATGGTGAAGGAGATTGATAATATTAATTCATGGTATGCATTATAATATAGTTTACTTAGGTATTTATAACTATTTAAAGACTTAAGGGCAACTTGTACCAATATACACTACTAATCTTTGCAATTCACTAATAATCATCTTTAGATCACTATAATGCCAACAAGCGAACAAATAGAAGGATCTTGTTGGCCATCAGCTTCACCTCATTTCTATAATATGACTATTAATGTAGCTTAGTACAATATGAAATTCGGCAGCATTGGAAAACCTTTGGAAACAATACCTACAATTAAGAGAAGGTACTAAGGCAAAAACCAAAAATCCACAATAGATCCTCCTTTGCAATAACAAAGCAGAAATCACAAGTGAATCAAGCAACTAGCACATGTCTGCAATTGAAGGTCAAAAATAAAAAGTGAATCAAAGTAATTGGCACCTACTTGGGTTGATGGTTACAAATCACAAAACCTTTTACAATAAAAGAAAATTGCAACAAAATAAAATTTGAAGAAAAAAAGAAATAAAAATTCACTTAGAAAGCAAATGGCATTGAATAAATGCTACTTCAATGCTCCAAATGATCTCCACTTCACAAACTAAGAATGCCATTGGCTTCTTTGGACATCTTTTATATAAAAATGATTCAAAGATGGTCAAGTTTGGATTTTGTATGCTCTTGGAGTAAACTTCCAAACTTGTCACTTAGGAGTTTTGGGCAGATAGATAGATAGATAGATAGATATTTCTTTGAGAATTTTAAGCCTTCTTATTGTGCACTGTCGCCTATGACCACGCTGGCCCTTGACCGTGTGGCTTCTACAACCAAGTGCTCCTGTCACGGCGTGGCCTTATGACCGTAATAAGCTTTCTTTACATGTGGGACCTATTACCACGCAAAGCTTATCACCGCGTTGGCCCTATCGTCAAGTGCCGCAGGTTATTGCAGTTCACCGCGAAGTGTCGCCGATTGCCGCTACGTGTTGCAAATTGTCACCAAGAATCATCAACTCACTGCTCCCTTGCGCGACTTTGCTCCACTCGCACCAACTTCGCGACAATGCCTTACACACAGTGTACCGCACAACAATTGAAATTTTGCACAATTCATCACTGCCGCAACAAATACATGCGACATTACAATCCACCCAATAATGTGCCACGCCAAAATGTAACACAAAAATGCTCACCATAACCAAGCCCTAGTGCAGCAACAATAACCCGACGTTTGACCATACCATATCGCACCACAGCGCCGCAGAAGCAACCGCACCGAATTGTGGCCTTCCTGCACCGACTGCTCCAATACTGCGACCCTCCTACGCTGACAGACTCCCACGACCCACATCCCAATCCAGAGCCGCCTCGCACAGTAACCAGCTCCAAATGCTTCCTGTACCGCACCTGGCCGTACCCATCACTGCAACCCTGCCAGTCCCTCTGTGCCATTATTATTATTATTATTATTATTGTTTTTTTTTTTTAGTTTTTTTGTTGCAAGATCTACGTCCAACTGGGTTCGACTGGGTTCCAAGAGCATCAATGTACCAAAACATTACAAACAATGTTACATAACATTACAAGAGCCCTCAAAAATTGAAAAAAAGTTTTTATTTTATTTTGTGTTAATCTAAGGTAGACAATCCATTTTCAATAACTTAAGCATTTCAGCATGTATCCAATAGTTGCAAATATGGAAGAAATATCCCCATGTAGAGAAATAGAAATCAAAAGGGTTTCAAGTGTTTCCACACAATTTGTTTCAATAATAGAATTTATATAAATATTTTAGCTGAAGATTCTTTTCAATCCATATTAGACATATAGGTCTACCTAATTTTGACTGGTGGTGAGTTACAAAAACCAAGAATCCAACTTTTACAAAATCGTGATGTGTGGCACCTACTATTACTATCAAGAGAAGTGTGGCACCTAATTATACTATTATTCTATCCCAACCAATCAACAAGTGCCAACTATTGATAATTCATGCATACCTATTCCAAGTACAATGAATTTAATTTATTACTCGTAGCTTAACATCATTTTAACCAACCCCTATCCTATTTCCAATTAATAAAATGTCAAATCTAGTGGCCAAACTAATAGAATTATATAGGCCTATATGTTAGAATTGGAGGGGTAGTTGACAATGGGTTGCCTACCTTACTCCATTTCAATCTACTATACCACAAGTTGTAGAAGAGAGGATATTCTTGTCAAGTGAAAGATGATGAATCTACACACAACTAAGTCAAGCTGCCTCATATATCACAAAGGAAGAATCCAAGAGTACAAGTGTGAGAAGAAAAAACCCTAAAGTTTTACTAAATGGCTAAATCACCATAGCCAAGCAAATCCTTACAACACAAGCTTTCTCTCTTAAAATCACTCACAAGATGATTAAATAAGAATGTTAAGTCAAGGGGGTTTTTCTACTTAAGTCTTCAAACCCTAGTTGACACTAACAAAATCAAGTAATTAAAAAAACCTAAGTGGATAGAAAACCATTAAACCAAACTAAATTACATACATCCAACAAGATTTGGCACTTGATGCCACATCATGTGACAATGTGAATATAGAAGCATTTACTTAAATTTATAAAAAAAACACAGAGAAAAAATCATAAGTTTTTTAGATAATTTTACCAAAAAAAACAAATTATTTTATTAAAATATTAAAAAAATAGAACCATTTTATTCTTACAACTATGAATATCACAAGGAGAGTTTTGAAAGAACATTGTAGGTAAATATTTTTAGTAGTAAGTACTTCAAAGCCAACTATACATTAGAACTTTTAACACAACCAACTGTAGAATAATATTCTTTGATTAAATATTTTTTTATTTTAGTGATGGTAGTGGTTAATATTTTTAATAATAATGGATAAGAGATTATATTTAAAAGACATTCAAAAAGTTTCATTAATAATCAAATTACAACATGATTATAAATAAAAGACTTAGACTATCATTAATAACTAAATATTATTTTTGAAAGAGATTTAAACTAGCATGTTAAACATTTATTTGTAGTTATGTTTTGTAGATATAAAAACAATATAGATTGATGCAGTTTAAATTTCTGTTTTGATGTTTACATAACATGTGAGCTATATCATAATATTGTTAATTTTAAATAGCTCACATGTTATGTAAACATCAAAACATGAATTTATTATAGTAAAATTAAATAATCACATTATGTTTGTGTTAGCATTATTATGTGTATATAAAAAGTAGACAAATAAAGAAAGAGGAATGTTAAATAGACCTAGGTTTTTACTAAATCAACCTACCCATGATAAAGAGTATGATAATCACAATGAATGTGATTGGTTTACATTGATTTCAGATCCAATAGTAGAGAAATGAATCCAAAAGTCATTTATTTTTTCATGATGGTTAGGATGAATGAATCATTTAGTAAAGGCCTAGTCTATTTGACATTCCCTTAAAAAAATATTAAAGAAATAATACAACTAATTATATAAGTCAATCACTTACTACATAATTTAACATGGGCACATGTGTAATGACAGCAATTCTATGTCGCCATTAGGGGAAAAAAATTACTTTCAGGGACTCGACAGAATAACTTAATCAACGAAATGTAACATGGGCACATGTGTAATGACAGCAATTCTACGTCGCCATTAGGGGAAAAAAATTACTTTCAGGGACTCGACAGAATAACTTAATCAACAAGATAGACCTTTCACCAAGATTATGCACCAAGGCTGCTCTAGACAACTTGTTTTGCTCCATTAGTGAAGCCTTTATTCACTAACTAAAAATGATATCTGTGATCAAATGTCTCTCAATCTCTCAAATTATTACAACAAAACTCTGGAGTGAGTTTTTCATTTGATAAAGGTGGATGAGAAAATCCGACTCATCTTTCTGCAAATCCGTGTTCAAGACAAAACAAACACTAATTTGAACTATTTCTGCGGACCTGTGATTCAAGGCAGAAGCTACAATCCACAGAATAAAAACACGGTTTTAAAGCAAAAGTCGTAAAAGAATTCTGACATAAAAAATGTAAACCCTTGTAATCTCTCTAATATAAAAGGCGCCGTGTGCAATAAGGATATAGCAACAGAAATGATGCCCGAGATATGGCAAAACATGAATAAAATTACAATACCATGAAGGTTGATTTACAAGGCTGCAGCTGCAACGAGAATCCTAAGCTCTACCATATCTCAGAACTTTCACCATACTAAGATCAAGAAGTTTTCTCGTATTTGATTAAAATAGCAATGAAGAAATGAATTGCAAGATTCTGTAAACAACTTAAGGGTTTCGATCCCATTAGATTGTAACCAGGCTTACTCAATGACTTCGACAGAAATTCTTATGAACATTGTCTTGCGCACCTGACTAAACCTAAACGCCACTGGGAATGCCCAGTAAATGTTTTAATGTTAGTTCAATATGTGACAGTTGGTTGTACACAGATAACGAGACGCGACTTGATTAGTGGTTCCCTATCTGCGAGACCAAACTTACAGAAACTACGATGTATTGGCAGCTAATAGAGCTGACAAAATTTCTCCCATAGTTCGCACATCACGCTCATTTTGAACTGCAGCAGACTCCTTATCTCCACCAGACTCCAGAACAGCAGCATCCAGCACCAACTTCTGCTGGGCAATTCTGAATATGCTCTCGTCCACAGTACCATTAGTCACAAGCCTACAAAACATTATAGCAACAAACTACTATGAGACGGATCTTATGAATATTTGTCGAGAGGTTAGAAAAACATGCTTTCTTGAAATTTTGATCACAGATTATGTACCAAAATTCTTGCTGCCATATGCTTTCATGTATTAACTTGGAACTTTCATCGACGAGAAGGCTACAAACTGATCCACATAAAACTCGTGCCTTTCAAGTGAAAATTAGACAGGATAAAAATGAAATTTAAGACAGAGATGTTCCAGACACTAGGCATGTTGTGTCTTAGAAGAAAACATGAAAATTGAAATTACCGATACACAGTAACGGGTTTTGACTGTCCGATTCGATGACAACGATCCTCAGCTTGACGATCCATTTGTGGATTAAAATCCACGTCATGAATGATCACAGTATCAGCACCAGTCAAGTTCAGACCTTGCCCACCAGCCCTGGTTGACAGCAAGAAGACAAAGATATCTGGATTGTTGTTGTACTCGTCCACTAGATTCTGCCTCTCAGTCACGGGCGTACTGATCACACAACGACCTGGGGGAAATTAGAACAAATAGCTTGAACATGTTCTTCGTGTAATCAAGGAACAAAATTTTGTAACTTACGTCGTGAAGGAGCAAATATGAAAGATGACGGGAATCAGAACCAGTACCAAGAGAGATGAAAGGAATCAGGACTAGTACCAAGATTACTTCAGAGCGTTAAGATGTTTTAGTGTATGTCACTAGAGGTGAAGAAAATTACCTTGAAGATTCCACAAACACGAACTCGTAAGTTGAATGGTCATCACTAAGTACATAAAAGAAATTAAATGGATAGCAAAATATAGTACCTGCCATCCAGACGAGTGAATCGAAGTCCAATTACGGCAAGCGCCCACTCCAAGATATCCAGCATGTTCGTCCACTGGCTAAAAATCAAAGGACGGTGTCCATTCTTCTTCAGCTGAGGCAACAGCTTTACCAAAGCCTGCAGGGATATTCAAAACTCGACGCTATAAGTACCCAGTTTTGACAAAGTATACGATGACACCGACCGGTACTTTAATTATTTTGATGAACTAAAGAGACTTGGATAGCATTGTTCGGATAAGGATGAACTACAAAGAACCACAAGCAACCTCAGGTACAGACACTCACTTGACATTTAGCAGATGCCAAAACATGATGATCGTCAAGCTTTCCTTGACCTCCAGGAACTCCACCATACGTCAAACACATCTGCACAATAATAAAGGAAAAGTTATATCAACATGTGTAGCTATACCAATGCTCAGAGCAGGCGGTATGCACAGCAATAACTATCCCTGGAATAAAATTAAAATAAAAATGAGTTAGATAAACAAAACATAACATGAGTTATAAAATTGCAGGAACAGCACAATCTATTTTCCATTGCTTCTGTCTACACGCTAACTATCAAATAAATGCAGGTTTAGGGGTTACTGGACCCACTCTGTGTAAAGTGAAGTCACTGTAATTGCTCAACTCTTCACGAACACGCTCAACCGAGCACTCATTACCAAACACGGCCATCTTGTGATACTTTTTGGCTAATTTCTTCACAGTTTCATCCGTAAAAACCCGTCTTATGAGCAAAGGGTGATTGCCAAGCTGTCCGAAACGATTTCGGTACGTTAAAATTTATTTATTGAAATCAGTTGGAATGGAGAATATTAGGAACAGGTACTAAAATTACATAAGTGTAATCACACAGTAATCTGCTGGGCACTTGCCGAGTTACAAAGTAAGCAAGCAATCCACAATCTAACCTTCCTGAGCTGTGTGAAAATATTTGATACTTGTCGACGGGCTAAGCAATCCAATATGTTGGTAGAAGTAGCTTTTGAAGTCTTGGATGCTCGTGCAGCCATTGCTAAAGCGCGGTACTCAGTTACGGCCTGCTTGTAAGCAAGAGCTTGCTCCTCAAGCATATCAACAGAGATAACCTACATACATGTACCAGTACAACTGATTAGCGATTTCCCTTGCTAAACATATGTCAGAAAGACAAAACAACCGATAGGCGGATATCGAAAATGTAAGTTAGCAACTGTTGGAAAATCCTAAATACGCAGATACCTGTGACAGCATAAGCTTCGAGAAATCCCTAGCGAGACTCACGAGATGGAGTTATTAAAGTTTTAAGTTTGCCCCATTTCCAGATACCAATACCATCAATCTCAAAATAAAATTGTGAAAAATCATAATAGCAAGTTTAGAAATCTTTTAAAAAAGCAAACCTGAAATCCATGACAACACATACGGTACAAAGAGATCCTCTTCACAAGTTTAGCACGGCACCTCATGAGTCTTGGCCACAAGCTGCCTCATTACATCACTTTTCACACGCCGTAACACGAATGGACCAAGAATAGCCTTGATATGATTAATCAAATCCTTGTCCTGCGCTAAAACACCGGATGTGCAATTTCTAGTTCCAAGATACTGATCAAGGTCTACACCAGAAGTATCAAATATATCAGGCATCATAAACTCCAGAAGTGACCATAATTCCTGCGAAATGAAACCAGACGGCACCAAAGTTACTCGTGATTTAAGAAAAAGGTATTAACTGAATGTCCTAAAATAGCAAAACAAATAACAAAATTTACTTATACCTCCCCTAGTATATCTATATATATATATATATATATATATATATATATATAGAATCGAAAAGCAGGCTGAGAAAAAATAAAATTTTAATCGTACCATTGAGACTAAGCACAACATATCTCCCAACTAAGTCTTCAATAATAAGACATACTAAGTGCGCGTAGTAAATCATGAGCACTGAAGCCTAAAAGTGATTAAAGCAAACAGAAACACCTGTAAATCATTCTGAAGAGGAGTTCCTGTCAACATGACACGTTGTTTTGCCTTCTGAGCAACATCACGTAACCGTTTGCTGCGATAACTACCACGATCCTTGAGTAGATGTGCTTCGTCCATAAGCACAGTGCTCCAATTCCATTTTTTCAGAAACTTTCGATCTTCCTTCATTTGCTCACTGTCAGAAATTAAGAACTAAGTTGCTTTAACACTAATCCAAAACCATAAGTTAATTGTGTGATTCAAGCTTAAACCCGGATACTGAATGGCCATCTACAAGATGAAAACAGGGTCCGGAGGATGTTAGGAGAATGTGATAGCTAATATTGAGTTTCTTCTTTAAGACAGCAAGGAGAAATTTGAACCAAGTTATAGGGTCCACGGACACAATGAGGAGACATTCGGTTTACCAATGAAATCCACCTTGTTAGATTTGGAACATTCGAAGATTTCAGCCTAGCAAACGAACAATATAAATGGGATAAGCTATTGATGTAATAATGCTCCCTCCCGAGCTGTTAGGTTTAAAATAGAATAACCAAAGAAAGAGGAAAAATTCGTTAACCTTTGCCTCTCAAAGAGGGAGTAGCACGTAAGCATAACATTAAAAGGTGCTGGTCCTTTTCCTTTAGCAGCACGATGCAGCCTTTCATACTGTATGGCTCTCTCATTTCCATGGTATAATACAACTGTAAACGCAGGACACCATTTCTTAATTTCTCTAAGCCAGTTCTCCAGCAGTGAAGCTGGTGCAACCAGCAAATGAGGGCCTGGATCTCCATCAAGGTGTTTTAAAAGTGCAAGAAAAGCAACAGCCTGAATAGACAGCAAAGACAAACATATCTGGGTGAGTTGAAGCTAGCACATATTATGAAAGGACACTAAACAATCTATTGATGGCAGTGAAACGACTTGTAAATTATCGTATTAAAGGATTTTGAACCTGACGTAATAAGACTACTGCGATGATTCCAAACGAAAAATCTAGGTAATGGATAGCTTAAAATAAGCTCATAATTTGAGCAATAAAAACGCAGACCACCAGGCCCAGTCTATAGACTGCCATTAGAGATAAGAATCACTTTACCATTGTGGCAGCTCAAACTCAGAGAGGCAGCCACCACGTCATCTAACCTAAGACAAAGCTGAGCATCATATGCAAAGAGTATGAAAGATTGAGGCTAAAGGTAAGCAAAGTGTGCAAGCTAACCTGAACAGTCTTCCCAAGACCCATCTCATCTGCCAAAATAGCTGGAAACAACAACTAAAGATCAGCACACCATTACAAATATGTTGGTAGCATCTTGACTTCTTTGCTTATCCTGATACACCTGCACTTAACATATTGTAGTGGACATTCCTCAAACATACAGATATGAACAACATTCAATACACATGAAATGGTAGGACTCTACACTTCAATAAACCCAAACAAATCATCGCTAAAATAATGTTTCTTTAGAGCCGTCATCATTATCCTCCTTCAGATTTTACTTTGAATAATCTTCACAGGAACCACGCAACAAGTCTAAAAAACCACAGAACTTGATGAATGCTTCGAGACAATCATGTACAGCAGAAATACCTCCTCCTACATTCTTGCGATGTAACAGCAACATAAAATTGACTCCCACTAGTTGGTAAGGTTTGAGGACACGCCCTGCATCGTTCTCAGCGATTCCGCAAGCAACACATACATCTGACTGGTAGCACAGAAAATTTCACATTATAAAAAGCTGATGCATTCGTGGTAGGAGCACCAGGGGCTGTAAAATGATCTAGAATTTTGAACTGAGATGTAAAGAATAAATGTTGATATAACAGCACGCTCCATTCATAAGTTGTAAAACATACCTGAGAAACAATCTTGGCAGCAGAAGCATCAACTTCGGCATACCGATCAACACTCACGGCATCGTCAGAGGTACTAGTCGCTTTCAGCTCACTCTTCAAACTGGCTGCAATGCGATGACACTTCTGTAGAGTCTTCATAATCGGATTATCATCAGAACGCTGCCCTAGACCCGAAGTAGCAAGTGGAGCAGCTACAGTTGGTCTAGAAATTTCGTGGAGGTTCTTGTTGGTTGCTTCATCTCCAAGAATATCTATCCTTTCTACAAGTAAATTTGGCAACGTTGGAGTGCTCATTGCGAACGAGTCCCCAGATTTCTTGCCCGATTTCTTTCTCCTCATCTCGGCCATGGGGTCAAAATCTTCATCATCACTATCATCCACCATTTCGATCTTCTTACGCCGCTTCTTTTTATGCTTTTTAGATTTCCGCGGCTGCTCCTCTTCCTCATCTTCCCCATCTTCATCCACTACACCCTCGTCTTCCTCAGAATTAAGAAAAGAAGGTGAGCTTAATTCGGGGTATTCCACGTAGTCCTCCAGCATCCTATGCCGCTTCTTCCCATGCTTCCGAGACTTGCGTTTCTCGTCTTCAGACTCTTGAAATAAAGGTGAGCTGGGGAGTGGATCTGGGGAAGGAATCTCTTCCTCGAGTTCGACGGGCCGTTTTGGTCTCTTTATTATGATTCGAGGTCGAGACTTGGCAGGTAAAGATTCCTGTACAGGAACATCCTTGGAGTGGCCATTGGAAAGTTTCAAAACAATTTTGGTCGCTTTCTTCTCTGATCTGTGGGCACCTGATACAGATGAATCAAGAGTTTTGCCTAGAATACGAGAAGACTTTACTTTGAAGTTTCCACCTTCGGCGTCTGAGAGTTCCTCTACATGACCTCTCATGTTGGATGCAAAATGCCAGTGACCAATGCTTCGAACTTTAGGGCCAGATCTGAAAAGAAAAACAAAGACAACACGTACTTAGCAAAACATGATAATTGGGCGAACAAATCGCCTCAAGTAAATAACTTCAACAACGGCCCTTACATCATTAAAGTCAAAATAATTCATAATTAAAATATGAACTGCAACATGCACATTTGGCACCAAGTTACTCAATGCCATACCTAACAATGATATTTCTGCTCACCAAATATATGAGTGAACAGCTAAATCTTTGCACAAACTCACCTAATGCAACAAGTTAACACTCAAAATTCCTATTAAATCAGTAGCACAAAATCCATTTCACATAAGAATGATTACGTTTGTAGTTGGAAGACATTAGTCCGTCGTGAGTGCTGCAGATTCGACATGTTCCCCAGTCAGTTTAAAACGCGTAAACGAAGAGTGAGAATGGTGAGCACGTCAACGCAATGTCAGGACGGTGATCAAATCCATTGATAGAATAAGCTCATCACCGAAAAGTACAAATCAAGATCTCGTGTAATTTTAAGACGTGGTAGCTTCCTAGCGACCTCATGTCATGGTGCAGGAAATTTTTTATTCAAAGGTAACTGGTCTTATCGAAAATCGCAGACATTGTTAAATGCAATCCACTTTGAAGCTAAGGTCCAAGACCGCGCAAAAAGGTTGTCAAAACCCGCAACCCTGACTGCACGAATGTCAAGTCCAAGGTCCACCACCCTGCACCAGCACTGCTTCTCATAGATGAAGGGAATTTAAGCGGTAGTTAACAACCTAATTCTTCACGCACATATCCCCTCTAAAGTTGAAACACTATTCAGTTCTTCGAGATTCAGCACCGGAAAAGACTCTTTAAAATACCTCAAACCTCAACTTTGAACACCCGAATCATAGGACGGTAAGTTTCTATGGCTTGGATGGGGAGTGGATCATAAGAATAATGCAGAGTTGTAAGTGTAACTTTGAAATGAGAAATCTCACACTTACATTCTTTTAAATTAAACTCGAAAGATTCCTTGACGGAGCAATACAATTTACACGGTCTCGATCAGAGAACCTTGAAACAATTAGAGTTTGAACAATATTGAGAACAGGAGGACGGATTCTGCTGGAAATAATATACGAGCAATGGCACCACGAAACCACCCCGGCGAAGTTAAACTAATTTGCAGCCGATAGACCTAAATTCAAGGATATACTCTACGAACAGGAGGAGCACATGCAATCAGCTGAAGCCACCATACAATATCATTGAACAGGGGATGAAGTAAAGCAAAAGCTCCCGCATGGAGTTCATCTAAAGCAGACGCGCGGGAAAAGGTCATTGCTCTAAAATACCACGAAATCTCAAATTCGACAACCAAATTGCGACTAAGAAAAGTAGTACTTGCTTCAAGTCCACGACAGATCACACTAACTGGACCTCCCAGAAGAAGCATGTCAACCAACCCTCAGCTGCACGATCAGCGAAACAAACTCGACATCCAAATTCAACACAATCTCCGAAAAACCGAATAGATCGACCAACCGGCACAAAAATATAAACAAGCTCTCCGCGCTCATAAGCATCCCTACAATTGGAATCCTACAACTATAAAACCCGACCTAATACTCAACAAATGAATAAACTAGACCCCAAGCACACCCCAAAGCACGGGAAAAACACATAGGCGCGACACGCAAACAGGTCACGAAATTCTTTGGAAACAAACTCGTGATGATCGCACAATCTGAGACATCCCGCCAAAACGCACCAAACTAAACTAAGCGAGGTAAACACCGTGATTCCAGTGACTATCAAAAAGAAAAGAAAAAAGAGAAAAGAAAAAAGCTCGGAAACACTCGACCCAAAGCGTGGAGCAGAGAGTCGGGAATTTAAAAAAGGGAGCGATGCTGGGATCGCCGACACAGGGCAGGGGATGGATGAGTGGTGTGCCAAACGTAAACTAACAAGCAAACCAAGGAAGGGAAAAGATGAGGAGGAGGAGGTGATACGCCCTAGGACATGCCTTGCTTTGCTTTGCTTTGCTTTGCTTGCTTTGCTTAGGGTTGGAAACAACGGGTTGAGAGAGTGGCAGCGTGATAACCAACGTTACGAAGTGGCGTTGAGTTGCATCTCGCGACGACAACCCGAACGCAGCCGAATCGAACGACACCACCCGATCGCAACGTTGGACTCAACGCCCTCGACCGACGCAGCCGAAACCCTACTTGCCTTCGGGAGTGTTCGGCTGACACGGACGGGCAGGCAGGCAGCCCAGGTTCCATCCCTCCCTCCCTCTCTGGCTTTACCTGGAACTCAACAGCTTTCTCGGGCTGCCCGCAGCAAACCCCCCCCCCCCCCCCCCCCCCCGAGTCAAAACTGCTTTTGAACGCCCTCACTCAACTCCGCTCGCTCTCTCATGCTCCCACGCTGGGAGTTTGAATTCGTTTCGTTTGCTTTTCGTTCTAAAATTCCCATGTTTCTCTCATACTCTCTTTTTCCTGTGGTTCAGATTTCATACCATAAAATAATTATTGTTATTCGTTCTTCTTCTTGCACAAGCGAGAGCCCAAATCATAGCTGTTAAGTATTTTGTATCAAACCCAAAATACGTTTTCACTTTTTTTTTGAATCAATGTTTTATCAATTCATTTATATTACGTTTTATTGGTAAATAATCATCACCACAGAAATAAATAAGTAAAACCAAACTAATACTAAGACTACCAAATACATTATAAAAAATAGTTAAATATGACAAAATCGTTATTCTTTATGCACTTTTTTTTATAATTATATTTTTAGAATAATGTATATTAATATTGTATTTCTGCATTAATATTGCTTTACATGAATAAGAGAAAAATAATTATAGATATTCACATAAAGCTATTGTTTATTCATATTAGTGGTAATGCAAATTTTTGTACTAAAATAGAATACTTCTAAGAAACTTATAAGTTTTATTTATTTTTAATATTACGACTTTATTATAAATAATCAAAATAATTATATGATTATACAAAATTTCATAAGAGTGTTTATGTTACGTTTAATTATACTTTATGGAAAGTTTTTATAAACGGCTAGTTTTCAAATGCAAAGCATTTACAATCTAAAGGTTTATCATAAATTGGCTGTTTTTTCTTTCAATATTTTTTTATAAATCAACACACACATACATATATATATATAATAAAACATTAACTCAAAATCTAGTGCTATGAGAGTTAAAAAAATACATGCTTGTGTGTAAATCTTTAATTTATGTAAACCACAGTTTTTCCTATGCTTAAATATATATACACAAGATCCTCCTTAACATCCAATCGGTATTCAGATTGAAAAGTTAAATAAAATAATAATAATAATAATAATAAATATTTCTATCACTAATATGAAGTACTTAATTGAAAGTATTGTAAAATATCATAGTTTCTTTTTGAAACAAGATTGTTTCTAAACTATACTAGGAACCAACATTGCCACATGACCATGTCAAAATCTAAAGTTTTAATAATATTCTTAGAGTTTTTACAAATAATAAAAGTTGCTATTGTAGATGACACATTTATAGATTTCTTATAAATAATTTATTTTTATTTAAAACAAAAGTGTCTTTATTACTACAAAATGAATGATGACAAATCTTATTTTTACAAATATATTTTAAATATCTAATAAAAAATTAATGTTGAAAACTTATTGCTATTTCAACTTAATAATAGAACCATATATACCATTTTGCATTTATTTCATCTAATGATGTCAATAAAATTCTAATTAATTTTGGTTAGAATTTCGATATTTATTTAATCAATAGTTAAAGTAAAATTGGAATTATGTTTGTTTTTGCAATAGTATTTATTTGTTTTACTTTTTATTATGTATGTGAGTCTTGAATCACATGCAAATAAAAATATAAAGTATACTTATATTAATGCTACAAAATCATAAAGAATTTAGTGAATAAAACATTATTGCTTAAGAAAATAATTGCTCCTACAAATTTAATAAAATTGGCTTAGTATTTAAGGCCTTAGAATGATACAAACTTTATATTTTTTTCCTTCATTCTTATTTTTTCTAAAATTTAATAATTTTAACTTAGTTTTTTTAATTATAATACTTAAAATTATTTTTATAAAATTTATCATAATTTTCTAATAATTATATTTTATTTTATTTTAATTTTTAACAAAGAACATAAAAAAACCAATTGTACAAATTAGTATCAAAATTGTTGGTTCTAATCATATAACATTAATTTTACTAAAATTATACCATATTACTTCTAAATAACATTATATTCTTAGAAATCTCAATATTAATAAGTTAAGAATATAAAATCTAATAATCTAATTTTAAAATAACTTTCCATTAAATTTGCCTCATTCAGCTATAAAAGTCAAAATCTGAGAAATTATCAAAATCTATTTCTCTAATTGATCTTGTTCCACCATCTTTTTAAATTTTAGTATTAAAGTATATAAATTCAAATAAAACAAGTAATATGTTATCTTTTCATAATTATTTTTATCTCCTTAAATTCACACTTTTGTTTTTAATCTTACACTGACATATGTTTTTTTGTAAAACAAAACTTCTAGATCTTCTAATTCTAGATACTATAAGTCTACTATAAAATAGAATGAAAACATAAAAAATATTATTTCCTACTCAAATGGTATTAATATTTATAAATAATAAATAAAATTAATTCAATAAAACTTTTATATTAATAATTTTATATTCTTATAACATTGATAGAATATATATATATATATATATATATATATACATATACATTTATACATATGCATATACATATATTTGAGGTATAAATTTAAAAATAATAAAAAAAATTAAATACTTTAATGTAAAAATAAATATTATTTTAATAATTTATTATGAACAAATAACATGTATTACTGCAATCAGTTCAATCTTAAGCTGATTGCTACAAAAATTTATTGAGTGCTCTAATCAATACAATCAGATTAAAATTAGCACACTCAATGTATCTTCTTTACTTGAAGAAACATACAAGTGTCTTTAAGTAAAGAAGTCTACTACCAAGGATCTACATTAATTACAAACTATCAATTAAGAATTCAAAAATTTATTCCAATGTCCAAGCATATCGTATGGTAATAATTAGTCTTGTCTTTCTTTGATAGAAATTTCTGAGTTTATTAATAAATATTAATACATTGATCTTTGATATTTCTTTTTATAACAAGAGATAACAAAACAACTATTTCACCTTGACTTCACTTTAAAAAGTAAAATACATGCAAATCTATTGACAATATCATCATTAAAAGTTTGTATTGATAACATTGTTTTATCATTCAATAGAAAAGCAACAATACAATTTAATATATTATGAAGTAAATAAACATCTAATAACAATAAAAAATTAAAATTCAAAGCTTTGTTTTTAAATTTTTAGTTGTACAGCTAAAATAAGAACATTAAAGAATACTTGATAGCATGTTTAATCTTCATATGTTTTTAAATACGATGTTAAAAAATTTAAACCAAGACAAAATTAAGTATGTTATTTAGCTTGATGTCACTAATATTTTTTTGTTTGAAAGAAAGAAGTGAATATACTTTAGTAACAAAAGAATTCTTCAATCAACAACTTTCTGGAATTGTAGGTGTGTTTTTTATACAATATTAATGGTCATGATTACATACAAGTATCAAATTAAAAGGTGATAAAAAGAAGATATTTTTGACTTGTTTTATTCATTATAACTTTCTTTAGTGCTTATAGCAAGCATATTAACATAATTCATTTAAGATCATAAATGTTTATTATCTACTTAATTTAGATATATAAATTATTTAGGCCTTATATTCATATTCAAAGATTTATTTTATATTATTATATATCAAAGTACATTATGCATGATTAATACAACTTATTTATTCTTACATGATATCAAAGCATATGTAGTGAGTTGTAAAACATTATTAGTGACATCATTTTGATCTGAGAGTCGCACAAGTAGGCCTCAACATTACTACCATTCAATGGCAATACTAACATCTCCTCAAGACATACATTCAAAAGTAGAAGATATGCAAATTGATGTGGTATGTTTTAAACCTCTTATCAAGCAAGAAAAGACTCATTTCCATCAGGAAGGATTGTACTTATATTATGGAGAATCTAAACACAGTGCTCAACATTGTCCAAAGAAGCAACAAAACTCCAAAATGAGGAGTACAATTATCAAAGAAGATAATGTGTCAAATAAAGAATTTGTCCAGCTACAATAGGGACCATATGGCTAGAATCTTGTACAATTTCTAATAAAGGTCCTATCTTTTTCTCAAAACCATCTCTTTATTTTATAATAGATGTGTATTTAGGACTTCATAATTATAAAGCCTCTGCCTTGATAGATCCAAGAACCTTAGCTTATTTCTTAGACATAAAATTTGTTAAAAGTCATAAAATACTGTTAGTACAAAAAACTAAACATGTTCATGTAGAAGTCATAGATGGTTGTCCGTTGTCTTCTGGAGATGTTATTCATGAAATACTTCTTATAGATGTAGCAATAAATGTTCATAGTAGTTTTATAATCTTTAATATAATTAGATCTCCTTCTAATCTAGTCATTTTAGATTTATTGTAGTTAGAAAAGTATAATCTTTGTATAAATTAGATTTCTTGTACTCTTGATTTTTTTAAAAATATAACTAAGAATGAAATTAATCCAGTAGAAAGTCATAAATCTAATACAATAAAACCTATGCGAGAGCTTTTTTGCATGTTGCTAAAAAAGGATCATCTTATGTCATTTACGCCACACCTTTTTTAATGATGCAAAAACTTCAAGTAGCATTCCAAGCCAATATCAAAAATTTCAAGATGTATTTGAATAGAAGAATGTAGATACTCTTCTACAATATCATTCATATGATTGTTCAATTGACCTTCAAGAAGGAGTACAATTGCCATTTGGACCAATCTATAGTTTATCATAAAATAAATTAGCTGAACTCAATGAATATATTAAAAAAAATTTGGCCAAGAATTTCATACATCATTCCAAATTCCCAGCAAGAGTTCCGATCTTATTTGTGAAGAAAAAAGATGGATTATTGCGGATGTGTGTTGATTATCAAGGACTCAACAAGATTACCATCAAAAATAGGTATCATCCATCTTTAATATCTAGACTTCTTGATCAACTAAATCAAGCTAAGATTTATACAAAAATAGATCTATGAGGAGCATATAATCTAGTACATATTAAAGAAGGAGATGAATGGAAGAGTACATTTTGAATTAGATATGGACATTTTGAATACAATGTCATGCCTTTTGGACTTACAAATTTACCGAAAACTTTTCAACATCTAATGAATGATATTTTTTAAGAATTTTTGGACGATTTTGTTGTTTGTTATCTAGACGACATCTTGATGTATTCTAAGAACACAGATGAATATGAACTTCATGTTTATTATATGTTACAAAAACTAAGAGATGCAAGACTCTATGCCAAGATAATATATATATATATATATATATTCTACAGTATTCAAGTTGACTTCTTAGGATATATCATTTCAAATGATGGACTTGTGATGGATCCTAAGAAAGTTCAAACTATTATGGATTAAAAGATTCCATAAATGATAAGAGATGTCCAATGCTTTTTGGGCTTTATCAACTATTATCAGATCTTCATTGAAGACTTCTCTTGAGTTGCAGTCCCACTGAAACATTTGACTTGCAAAGACAAACTTGAGTGAAGCAAAGAAGCTGAAGCATCTTTTGAAGCTTTGAAGTCAACCTTTATTTCTGCACCAATCTTATATTGCGTCGACTTTCTAAGGCATTTTTAATGGAAATATGTACATAATTTTTTGCTTTGAGTGCCGTATTATCACACATAGAAATAGATGATAAACTTCATCCAATAGCTTTTCATTCTAGAAAATTTTTAGCAGTTGAGATTAACTATGAAATCCACAACAAAGAACTTCTTACAATCCTAGATTCATTGCAAGAATGGCATCATCATCTAGAAGGCACTTTCAATTCAGTCATCATGTATATAGACCATAAGAATCTGAAGTATTTCATGTCAACACATGTTTTGAATTGTTGCCAAGCCTATTGGAGTATGTCTTTATCAAGTTTTGATTTCAAGATCACATATCGAGCTAGAAAACAATAAGGTTTGTTAGATGCCCTTTTTAGATGTTCTTATCTTACACCAAAAGAAAGAGATGTATCTTTTGATCAACAAAGAATGATTCTCTTGAAGCCAGAGTATTTTCATCTTTGAGTAATGAAATTAATATTGACTGTTGATTCAATCTTTTTGAAACAAATCCAATTAAGTATGTCTTCTAATTCTCTTATTTTTAATATTAAGAATCTTTCTTTTAGGTTCCAAGATACTTCTAGGTTTGAGTTCAAAAACAACCTACTCTATTTCAAAGGTCAATTATATGTTCTAAAAAAATAAGCATGATTATGTGTTCTTCAAGCACGTCATGACTTTTTAGCAACAAGGCATTTTGAATACAACAAGACTTTAGAGCTTATATTCAAAGATTTTTGGTAGCCACAAATGTGGAAGGATGTGAAAGAATTTGTTTAGTCATGCAATATTTGTTCAAGATCAAAAACTCCCTGTCAACAATCTTATGGACTTCTTCAACCATTAGCCATTTCAAAACAACCATGGTTTTCTGTTTTTATGGATTTCATCACGGATCTTTCAATCTCAGGTTCTTATGACTCTATATTCATGATAGTAGATTGTTATATGAAGATGGCATATTTTGTACCATGTACAAAAACTATCACATGTGAAGAAACAATTAAACTCTTTTTTGACAACATCTTTGCTATCATGGATTATTTAAGGATTTTATATTGGATAGGAGAACTCAATTTGTATCAAGATTTTGGCAGACTCTTTTTAAGATTCTAAAAGTAGATATAAAAATATCTTTAGCATTCCATCTTCAAAATGATGGATAAACAAAGCGTGTTAATCAAGTTTTGGAGTAGTAATTAAGATATATTATCAAAAATCAATAACATCATCAACAATTCTTTTGCCATTGGCAGAATTTACTTATAATAATAAAATACATTCTTCTACAAAAAAAACACTTTTTTTTTGTCAATTATGGTTATCATCTACGTCTTGATACTTTTGACTATTCAGAAGTTGATAATCCTGTGGCTAAAGATTTGACAAATAGTTTATCAAAGCTATACGCAACAATAAAGGCATAGTTAAAAGAAGTTCAAGAATGATAAAAGATCAATACAGATATCTATGAAAAGGAACAACCACCATTCTACATGTGTGACAAGATATGATTATTTTTGTCATAATATGAAGACTACTCATCCTTGTGATAAGTTGGACTATCATAGGCTTGAACCACTTCATATTTTTACACAAATCAATCTAGTTATATATCATTTACACCTATTTGAATCAATAAAAATCCATCCAATATTTCTCGAGTCTCTTTTTGAACCATATAAGATAGTGGACATACTAAGAAGAAGACAAGTGCCACCTCCTCCCATAAAAGTGCATAATAATGAAGAATTTATAGGGAAAGAAGTCTTAGACTCAAGGCGGCGCTAAAATAAGTTAAAATATCTTGTTCATTGGTGTGGATATAATATTAGTGAATGTACATGGGAGCCAATAAAGAAACTTGTAAATGTAGCAAAGACGGTTGAGGCTTTTCATCAATGATATCCATCAAAATCAAGATAAAGACCTCTCCTATATAAGAACAAGATCTAGGCAAGTTAAAATTCTACTATCAATCTTTGTTTATAGCTTCTTTGTATTTGTGATGCTATAGAGATGGAGAACCAAAAACTAGCAGATTCGACTAAAGATCCTTTGTTTGCTGACCTATTAGACAAGACATTGTAATTTTTTCAACCTTCAAGATGATACAATTAAGATGAAGATTTCTAAGAATGACATGTTTTTTCTTGAATAGATGGCGAGATACAACATGTTTGATATCAAGACCTTGGAAGAGACTCTCGATGTTTGGTAATTTTATTAGAGGTAAGAACAATTCCTAACAGTGTTTCAAATGTTTTATTTGAAAGAAGTTATGAAGACCTCAACAATGACCAAATAATAAGGTGGTCTTCTTGCCTTGATATATGATACTATCAATGGTTGAGAGGTCCTATCAACCATCTTCAAAGAGAACAAAGATCTGAGTATATGCCAAATATAATTCATTGCATCATAGATTATCTTAACATATGATAATTGCTCTTTGTGGAATTTGTCCCTAGAAGAGAGGGTAATATCATGGACATATACATATAAGCCAATAATTACTTGTATAAATAGGTAGAAATAGATAGAAGTAGGTAAAAATAAGTTAATTCTATAATATCTTCTAAAAAAACTTTTTAGAAGCTTTATAGATGCTACTTTGACTTTATAGGTGTCCATTATTGACTTTTAGGTTAGAAACTTAGTCAACAAGTTAACAATGTGCCACACATATTGGTTGCTTGAAGAACAAGCTAACTATGTGGCTCACATATAGAAAAACTTATGTAGTAAGTTAAGGCATGTGTCCTACAAAGTCAACACATATTGGAGGTCCTATAGAATATTGCCATGTAGCCCTTAGTTAGATAGTATATATGGAGGCAAAAGTAAAGCCTTCTTTACTTTTGTCAATTCTTTTCTTGCTTCTAGTCTAGTTTCAAGAGTCTCAAGTTTTTTTGTCTTTTGTCAATAAATTATTCCAATTTCTTTTTAATGTATGTACTTCTTTATTTCTATTTTTCTATTTTTTTTTAATACGGATTTTATTGGTTTATGCATCATCATACAATTCATGTCCATGACACCTATAGGACTTCTAAAACATGTTGACTTTGCTAGCCACATGTCTTAATTTGCAAGGCAAGTTATCTATGTATGCAACATATAATTAATTTATTCCACAAGCTATTATGCAGAATTAACTTGTTCCACAAGCTATCAATATGTGGTTAATTTTTTAGCTAAGTTTTCGACCTACAAACACATTTAAAGTCAAAATCATGTCTATGAAGCTTTTAGGAAGCTTCACTAAAAGACTTTATGAAATTAATCTATATTTACTTACTTCTATCTAATCACATAAGTAATTATTGAGGTAAATATATATGTTTGTGACATTATCTTCTCTTCTAGGCACAAGTTCTATGAGAAGCGGTCTTCATATATTGAAGAAGTTTAAGATACAGCAAATTGTATTTGCTACATACTCTGATCTTTGCTCTCTTCAAAGATGGTTGATAGGCCTTCTTAGCCATCAATAGTGTCTCGTGCTAGGGAGAGAAGATCGTTGTTGAGGCTTTCATATTTTTCTTCAAATAAAACATTTCGAACACCATGAGGAGTTGTTCCTACCTCTAATAAAATCACCAAATAGTGAGAGTCTCTTCCAAAGTCGTGATACCAAATAAATTGTATCTCGCCATCTATTCAAGGAAGGATATATTGTTCTTGAGGATCTTCATCTCGATTTTGTTGTCTTCAAGGTTATGAAAATCACAATGTCTCATTTAGTAAGTCTGCAAATGAAAGCTCTTGAGTTGAATTTGCTAGTTGTTGGTTTTCCATCTTCTTAGCATCACAAATACATATGAGCCACAACTAAAGATAGAAGGTAGAATGTTATCTTTTTTTGATCTTGTTTCTTTTATAGTAAAGATTTGCTATTCTTTATCTTGGTTTTGATGGATTTCATTGATAAAAAGCTTCAATTTTCTTTGCTGTATTTACAAGAATTTTTTGATGGCTTCCATGTGCATTCACTAATATCATATCCGCACCAATGAACAAGATATTTCAACCTATTTTGGTGCCGCCTTGATTTTAAGACTTCTACCACTTCAATTTCTTGATTATTATCTACTTCTATAGGATGAGGTGGCATTTGTTTTCTTCCTAAAATATTCACTATCTCATACGGCTCAAGAAAGGACATGTGAAATATAGGATGGATCTTCATAGACTCTGGTAGATGTAATTGATAAGCAATAGGATTGATTTGTTCATGAATAGAAAAAGGTCCCAACTTACGATAGTCCAACTTATGACAAGAATAAGTAGTCTTAATATTCCAACAAAGTAACGATATCTTGTCACATATATTGAATTATAGTTGCTCCTTACAATAGGCATCTGCATTGATCTTTTGCCATTCTTCAGCTTCTTTTAATTGTATCTTTATTATTACATGTAGCTATCACAAATGATTTATTAAATTTTCTACTATAAGATTATCAACTTTTGAAAAGTCAAAAGTATCAAGTCATGGATGATAATCATAATTAGCTAAGAAAGGTGTTTTCTTGAGTATAAGAATGTACTGAATTATTGTATGCAAACTCTACCAATGGCAAAAGAGTTGTCTAATTATCTTGATGATAGCTGATAGTATACTTCAAATACTATTCCAAAATTTGATTCAGTCATTTTGTTTACCCATCAGTTTGGAGATGAAAAGTGAAAGAAAGCTTTACATCCATCTTTAAAATCTTAAATAAGGTTCTTCAAAATCTTGAAACAAATTGAGTCCTCTTATCTAATATAATATCCTTTGGTAATCCATGATAGCGGTAGATATTGTCAATAAAAAGCTTAAATATTTCTTCATCTAAAATAAATTTTGTATATAGTAAAAAATATGCCATTTTGATGAAGTTATCTACAATTATGAATATAGAATTATATGAACTTGAGACTAAAAGTTCTATGATAAAATCTATAAAAACAGAAGACCATAGTTGTTTTGGAATAGATAATGATTGAACCATTCCATAAGATCGATCGTGAAGAGTTTTGAATCTTGAACAAGTATTGCATGATTGTACAAAGCCTTTGATTGCCTTCTATATTTGAGGCCACCATAAGTCTCTTGATATTAGCTCCAAAGTCTTATTGTATCCAAAATATCTGGCTGCTAGAAAATCATGATGAGCTTGTAGGACACGTAATTGTGCCTCACATTTTAGGATATATATGCAATCTTTAAATACAATAGGTTGTTCTTGAATTCAAACTTTGAAGTTTCATAGGACTTAGAAGAAGTATTCTTGATATCATGAACAAGAGGATCAAAGGACATACTTGATTGAATTTGCTTGACAAAAGTTGAATTAATAGTCAATTTTGATTTTATTGCTTAAAGATGAAAATACTTAGGCTTGAAGAGGATCGTTCTTTGTTGATCAAAAGATGCATCTCCTTCTTTTGGTATAAGATAAGAAAGTCTAAAAAGGGCATTTGATAAACCTTGTTATTTTTTGGATCAATAAGTGATCTTAAAATTGAATCTGAATAAAGCCATGATCTAACAAGCTTAACGATAATTCAGAATATATTTTAATATGAAGTACTTGAGATTCTTATGATACATATATATGGAGACTGGACTTGAAGCGCCTTCTAGATAATGATGCCATTATTAAAATGAATCCACAATTGCAAGAAACTCTTTGTCATGGATCTCATAATTAATCTTGGTTGCTAAAAAATTTCATGGAGTGGAAAGTTACTAGGTGGAGTTTATCATTTGTTTTTATTTTTGACAACACGACACCTATAGGAAAGTTTGACGCATTTTTTTCTACAAAAAATACCTTGGAGAAGTCAATACAATGCAAGATTGATGCAAAAATAAACTCCTTCTTTAAAGCATCAAATGATGCTTTTGCTTCTTTATTCCTTTCAAATTTGTCTTTATAAGTCAAATGTATAAGTCGAGCTGTAACTTGAAAAAAGTTCTTGATGAAGATTTGGTAGTAATTAACAAAGTCTAAAAAGTATTACACATCTTAGACTGTTCTTAAAATCTTTGAATCTATGATAGTTTGGACTTTCTTAGGATCCATCATAAGGCCTTTGTTGGAAATGATGTATCCTAAAAAGTCAACTTGAGTAGTGTGAAATACACACTTTTTCAACTTGGCATATAATTCTACATCTCTAAGTTTCTATAATACACAATGAACATGAAATTCATATTCTTTTGTATTCTTAGAATAGATTAGAATATCATCTAAATAGCAAACAACAAAATCATCTAAAAATTTACAAAAAACATCATTGAAAAGATGTTGAAAAGCAGTCGGTGCATTAGTGAGTCCAAAAGACATGACATTATATTCAAAATGTCCATACCTAGTTTGAAAAGCAATCTTTCATTCATTTCTTTTTTTGATACGAATTAAGTTGTATGCTCTTCGTAGATCTATTTTGGTATAGATCTTTGCTTGATTGAGTTCGTCAAGAAGTCTTGAAATCAAATGCAAAAGATACCTATTCTTGATGGTGATCTTATTGAGTCTTGGATAATCTATACACATCCGCAAAGATCCATCGTTCTTCTTCAAAAATAAGATAAGAGCCTCACCTGGGTATTTAGAATGGCATATGAAGTTCTTTATGAAGTTTTCATCAATGTACTCCTTTAATGCAGCCAGCTCATTTTGCAATAAGCTATAGATTGGTCTAAATGGTGGTTAAGCTCCTTCTTGCAAATCAATTGAACAATCATAAGTTCGATGCTCTAGAAGAATATCTGTATTTTTGTTTTCAAAAATATCTTGAAATTCTTCATATTGGCTAAGAATACCACTTCACATTTTTTCACCATTAGAATTGGGCATAGCATATATAACAAAAGATGTTTCTTCTTTTGCAGCATTCATGAAAGCTTTCGTACCCATCAGTAAAGATTTGGAAGTACTAGACTTTAGCACTTTTACTTCACTAACTCAGTCTTGGATTATATTACCAAAAAAATTAAGGTTACAAAAAATCCAATCTATTTGAAGATTATATTTTTCTAGCTATGATAATCCTAAAATAATTGGATTAGAAGGAGATCTTATTACATTAAAAACTACTACTCTGTTATGATCTTTAATTGTTACATCTAAGCGAACAGTCTCATAGGTAACATTTCTAGAAGACAACAAAGGACCATCTATGACTTCTTGTCACGGACACAGAAATATAGGCTCGAAATCTAACAAGAAGTTCAAGAAGAACTAGCAAGAACTAGATTAATCACATGAGTACAAGAACAACACCAGAGAGGTGAACTAGAACTCCAAGAGATGTGTTGTCGAGATTGAAGAACTCTTCAGCCTCGATTCTAATATATACTCCTATTTAGGAAGCTTCTCAAGCAACTTCTACCAACTAGGAAGCTTCTCAAGTAACTTCTATCAACTAGGAAGCTTCTCAAGCAACTTCTACCAACTAAAAAGCTTCTCAAGCAACTTCCACTAACTAGGAAGCTTCTCAAGCAACTTCCACCAACTAAGAAGCTTCTTAAGTAACTTCCACCAACTAGAAAGCTTTTCAAGCAACTTCCATCAAACTAGGAAGCTTCTAGAAGGTTCTAGAGACTTGCTTCTAGAAAGTTTTAGAGACTTGCTTCTAGAAGGTTCTAGAAACTTGTTTCTAGAAAGTTTTAGAACTTGTTTCTAGAAGGTTCTAAGGACTATGTCCCTAACATCACCCCCTCCTTTAGCTTCGAGGTCTCTGAGAAGCAATGTTGTTGTTAATCAATACCAACACAAGAAAATGAAGATCTGTCGTATAACGTCTGCTATGAACTCCAACTGTTGTTCACGAGGTAAGTGGTTCATCGACCCTTGAAGCCAATGGTAGTGGCCCACGCCTTCAACTTCTGACCAAGCATGAACTTCTATGTCTTCATTGTGAAATTGTCCTGCAAACACACCTTCTAGCTGACCATCGTAAGTAGGCTTGATTTCAAATACAATCACCAGTGATCGACTACTCGGTATCTTCTATCGTCGTCATAGTGCAGGCAATTCTTCATCTCAGAATCGCCTTCTTGAGCTTGTTGGTTGAGATAATCTGACTGACAAAGTATCTATCTCTTGGTTATCCATATTAGAAGACCAAACTATGGCTACTAAAATAATTCTATTCTATCTTGGAGAAAATAACTACATCAACTACGAATTTTGGTGGTGTCAGGGACAAGAACTCGATGAAAGCTAAAGAGTAAGTGAGACTTTTCTCAAAAAGAAATAGGACAAAATAGAAATATGTATATTAAGAAAGAAACTGGAATGACTATTGCTA
This sequence comes from Physcomitrium patens, assembly GCF_059467195.1. Classification (NCBI taxonomy): domain Eukaryota; kingdom Viridiplantae; phylum Streptophyta; class Bryopsida; order Funariales; family Funariaceae; genus Physcomitrium; species Physcomitrium patens. Next base: position 261,119 of record NC_143414.1, read on the forward strand.
AAATACAAGAAAACTAGAGACCCTTGAAACTAGACTAGAAGCAAGAAAGGAGTTGACAAGAGTAAAGAGGGCTTCACTCTTGCCTCTATATATACTATCTAACTAGAAGCCACGTGGCGATGTTCTATAAGACCTCCAATATATGTTGACTTTCTAGGCCACATGCCTTTGCTTGCAAGGCAAGTTTTCTATGGATGGACCACGTAGTTAGCTTGTTCTTTAAGCTTCCAACATGCGTGCCACATGGCTAACTTGTTGACCAAGTTTCTAACCTAAAAGTCAACTATAGACTCCTATAAAGTCAAAGCAGCGTCTATGAAGCTTCTAAGAAGCTTCTCTAGAAGATATTACACAATTAACCTACTTTTACATACTTTTATCTATTCATATAGGTAATTATATGTATGTCCGTGACATTACCCCCCCTTCTAGGGACGAGTTCCACGAGGAGCGGTGATTATATATTGAGAAAATCTAATATGCGGCGAATTGTATTTGCTACATACTCTGATCTTTGTTCTCTTCGAAGATAGTTGATGGGTCCTCTTAGCCATCGATAGTGTCCCATTCCAGGGCGAGAAGACCACCCTGTTATTTGATCACTGTTGAGGCCTTCATAACTTCCTTCAAATAATACATTTGAAACACCATCAGGAGTCGTTCCTATCTCCAATAATATCACCAAACATCGAGAATCTCTTCCAAGGTCGTGATACCAAACGCGTTGTATCTCACCATCTATTCGAGGAAGAACATGTCGTTCTTGAGGGTCTTCATCTCGGTTGCGTCGTCTTGAAGGTTGTGACAATCGCAATGTCTCATCCGGTAAGTCAGCAAACGAAGGTTCTTGAGTTGAATCTGCTGGTTGTTGGCTCTCCATCTAATTAGCGTCACAAAATGTAAAGAAGTTATAAACAAGGATAGGAAATTGAATGTTATCTTGCCTCAATCTTGTCTCTTTTATAAGAGAGGTTTTCATCTTGGTTTTGATGGATGTCGTTGATGAAAAACTTTGACTTTAGCTGATGCATTTGCTAGATTCCTGGATGGCTCCCATGTGCGCTCACTAATATCATATCCGCACCAATGAACAAGATATTCCAGCTTATTTCGGCGCCGCCTTGAGTCTAATATCTCTTCCACCTCAAATTCTTCATTATTATCTACTTCTATAGGAGGCGGTGGCATTTGTCTTCTTCCTTGTATATCCACTGTCTTATATGGTTCAAGAAGAGACACGTGGAATACAGGATGGATCTTCATTGACTCCGGTAGATGTAACCGATATGCAACTGGGTTGATCTGTTCAGAAACAGAAAAGGGGCCAAGCCTACGATAGTCCAATTTGTCACAAGGTCGAGTGGTCTTGATATTGCGACGAAGTAGCCATACCTTATCACCCACGTTGAGTTGTGGTTGCTCTTTATGATATACATCTGCATTTATCTTTTGTCGTTCTTGAGCTTTCTTCAACTGTGCCTTCATTATTGCATGTAACTCTGACAACCGATTTGCCATATCTTCTGCTGCAGGATTATCAACTTTTGAAAAATCAAAAGTATCAAGTCGTGGATGATAGCCATAATTGGCAAAGAAAGGTGTTTGTTGCGTAGAAGAATGTACCGTATTATTATAAGCAAACTCTGCCAATGGCAAAAGGGTTGTCCAATCATCTTGTTGGTAGTTGATGGTACACCTTAAATACTGTTCCAAGACTTGGTTTACGCGCTCTGTTTGTCCATCAGTTTGAGGATGGAAAGCTGAAGATAGCTTTATGTCCACTTTTAAAATCTTGAAAAGAGTCCTCCAGAATCTTGACACAAATTGAGTTCCCCTATCCGATATGATATCTTTAGGTAATCCATGATAGCGATAGATATTATCAATGTAAAGCTTAGCTGTTTCTTCACCTGTGATAGATTTTGTACATGGCATAAAATGTGCCATCTTGGTGAAACGATCTACTATCACAAATATAGAATCATAAGATCTTGAGTTTGGAAGATCTGTGATGAAATCCATAGAAACAGAAGACCATGGTTGTTCTAGTATAGGTAATGGCTGAAGAAGTCCGTAAGGTCGATGTCGAGGAATTTTTGATCTTGAACAAATATCACATGATTGTACAAAGTCTTTGACTGACTTCCACATTTGTGGCCACCAAAAATCTCTTGATATGAGTTCCAGAGTCTTATTATATCCAAAGTGCCCTGCTGCTGGAAAGTCATGACGTGCTTGAAGAACACGCAAACGTGCTTTTCCTTCTGGAACATATAGGCGTCCTTCAAAATATAATAGATTATTCTTGAACTCGAACTTAGAAGAATCATGAGACTTGGAAGAATTATTCTCGATATCATGAACAAGAGGGTCTGAGGACATACTGGACTGGATTTGCTTGAGAAAAGTTGAATCAACAGTCAATGTTGATTTCACTGCTCGGAGATGAAATTGCTCCGGTTTCAAGAGGACCGTTCTTTCTTGCTCAAAAGCTGCATCTCCTTCTTTTGGTGCAAAATAAGAACGTCTAGATAGGGCATCGGACAAACCTTGTTGTTTTCTTGGCCGATAAGTGATAATGAAGTCGAATCTTGACAAAGACATACTCCAACGAGCTTGACGACGATTCAACACGCGTGCTGACATGAAATACTCGAGGTTCTTGTGATCTGTATACACAGTGACTGGACTAGAAGCACCTTCTAGATAATGACGCCATTCTTGAAAGGAATCCATGATTGCAAGAAGTTCTTTATCGTGGATCTCATAATTGATCTCGGTTGCTGAGAATTTTCTTGAATGAAAAGCTATCGGATGAAGTTTGTCATCTGTTCCCATTTGTGATAAAACTGCACCCAAGGCAAAATCCGATGCGTCTGTTTCCATAAAAAATGCCTTGGAAAAATCAACACGATATAAGACTGGTGCAGAGACAAACGATGTCTTCAAGGCTTCAAATGCTGCTTCCGCTTCTTGATTCCATTGGAATTTATCTTTACTAGTCAAGCGTGTAAGTGGAGCTGCAACTCGTGAGAAGTCTTTGATGAAGATCCGATAGTAATTGGCAAATCCCAAGAAACATTGGACATCTCTCACAGTCTTTGGAATCTTCCAATCCATGATTGTTTGGACTTTCTTAGAATCCATCATAAGACCATCATTTGAAATGATGTATCCTAAAAAGTCAACTTGAGTAGTGTGAAATACACACTTTTCCATCTTGGCGTACAATCCTGCATCTCTGAGTTTTTGTAATACTTGACGAACATGTATTTCATGTTCTTCAACATTCTTAGAATAAATCAGGATATCGTCTAGGTAGCAGACGACAAAATTGTCTAAGAATTCACGAAATACATCATTCATGAGATGTTGAAAAGCAGCTGGTGCATTCGTGAGTCCAAAAGGCATGACATTATATTCAAAATGCCCGTACCTGGTTCGAAACGCAGTCTTCCATTCATCTCCTTCTTTGATCCGTACTAGATTATATGCTCCTCTTAGATCTATTTTTGTATAGATCTTAGCTTGATTTAACTGGTCAAGGAGTCCTGATATCAAAGGTAATGGATACCTGTTCTTGATTGTGATCTTGTTGAGTCCTCGATAGTCAACACACATTCGTAAAGATCCATCCTTTTTCTTTACGAATAGAATTGGAGCTCCTGTTGGAGATTTTGAATGGCGTATGAAATTCTTCGCTAAATTCTCGTCAATATATGTCTTGAGTTCAGCCATCTCATCTTGCGATAAACTGTAAATTGGTCCAAATGGTGGCTGAGTTCCTTCCTTGAGGTCGATTGAACAATCATATGGGCGATGCTCAGGAAGAATATCTGCATTCTTTTTCTCAAAAACGTCTTGATACTCCTGATATTGACTTGGAATGCCACTTGAAGTCTTTACGCTTTCAGAAATAGGTGCAGCATAAATAGCAAAAGTTGATCCTTCTTTTGCTACGTGTATAAATGCTTTTGCACCTATAGGTGTGAGTTTTACTATACTAGACTCATGGTTTTTTACTTGGTTAATAGAACTGTTACTAATGCTCTGAGGAAAATCAAGTTTACGAGAAATCCAATCTATTCGAGGATTATACTTTTCTAACCATGATAAGCCTAAAATTACTGGATTAGAGGGAGATCTAATTATATTAAAAATTACGCAACTACTATGACCATTTATTACTACATCTACAGGAAGTGTTTCGTGAGTTACATCTCCAGAAGACAACGGACGACCATCTATGACTTCTACGTGTACAGGTTTAGTTTTTTGTATTAATGATATTCTATGACATCTAGCAAATTCTTCATCTAAAAAACAAGATGAGGCTCCTGAATCTACCAAGGCAGAGGCTTTGTAATTATTAGGTCCTAAACGCACATCTATTATAAAACAAGGAGATGGTTTTGAGGAGAGGATAGGACCTTTATTAGAAGTTGTACAAGATTCCAGCCGCACGGTCCCTATTGTAGCTGGACGTACTCGTTTTCCGACATACTGTCTTCTTTGACAGCCGTACTCCTCATTTTGTAGTTACGTCGCTTCTTTGGACAATGTTGAGCAGTGTGCTTAGGTTCTCCACAATATAAGCACAATCCTTCTTGTCGACGACGAGACTTTTCTTGCTCAGTAAGAGGTTTGAAACGTACCGCATCAATTTGCATATCCTCTACTTCCGAAGGTATGTGTTGAGGAGACGTCGGTGTTGCCATTGAATTGTAGTAACGTTGAGGCCCACTTGTGCGACTCTCGGATCGAAATTCAAAAAGTCGATTGTCGCACTTCACAGCAAAGTCAATTGCTTGACTCAATGTTTGAGGATCAGGTAAATTAAGCATCAATTTCTTTACCTCATATTGTAATCCGAAGAGAAATTGACTCACAAGTGCGGCATCATCCCACTTGATATCAGTTGCAAGTTGTCGAAATTGCGAAGCATATAATGTTACTGATCGATTGCCTTGTCGCAAAATACGGATCTTGTTGGTTGCAACACGAATTGCATCATGTTCTCCAAACATGGATCGAAACTCCGCCAAAAAAGCCTCCAGATTATCCAATATTGGATCTCGTCGTTCAAGAAAAGATGAAAACCATGACAATGCTGAACCTGAAAGAAGTGTACCAATGAATCTTACTTGTGACCCTGGAGTTGGATAGCTCTGGGGTTGAAGTTCAATCACTAGTTGGACCTGATTGATGAATCCTCGAAACTTGGATCTGGTACCATCAAACTTCTCGGGCAAGGCAACTCTCGGTTCTCTAACACTCGAAGGGTGTTCCATTCTGGGAGAAGGGACATGGTTTGGTGCAGATGTTGAAGCAGCCCCAATCATCTCTATATCTTCACTTCCTACCATTCTTGTTGCTCCTTGTGGTGGTAAATTGAGTTGATGCATCGCAAGCATTAACTCCCTCAATTGTTCTTGCATCTGTGCCATTGCACTCTTCATTTCAACAAGCTCTGCTATAGTAGCACTTAGAAAAGAGAAGATGTCTAACAACGCTCAAAACAAATAGAAGAGAGGAATTGATAACAAAGAAAATACTAAAAACAATATCAATTTAAAAGAGGGTAATCCGCAACTTCTAATGCGCTTATGTCTTATCAAGAAAAAGGGGTAATCCACTCTTAATCAAGAAAAGACAAAGCTCTGATATTGTAAGTGTACTCTTGTCAATCTGTCAGGGACAAGAACTCGATGAAAGCTAAAGAGTAAGTGAGACTTTTCTCAAAAAGAAATAGGACAAAATAGAAATATGTATATTAAGAAAGAAACTGGAATGGCTATTGCCAAAATACAAGAAAACTAGAGACCCTTGAAACTAGACTAGAAGCAAGAAAGGAGTTGACAAGAGTGAAGAGGGCTTCACTCTTGCCTCTATATATACTATCTAACTAGAAGCCACGTGGCGATGTTCTATAAGACCTCCAATATATGTTGACTTTCTAGGCCACATGCCTTTGCTTGCAAGGCAAGTTTTCTATGGATGGACCACGTAGTTAGCTTGTTCTTTAAGCTTCCAACATGCGTGGCACATGGCTAACTTGTTGACCAAGTTTCTAACCTAAAAGTCATCTATAGACTCCTATAAAGTCAAAGCAGCGTCTATGAAGCTTCTAAGAAGCTTCTCTAGAAGATATTACACAATTAACCTAATTTTACATACTTTTATCTATTCATATAGGTAATTATATGTATGTCCGTGACAGGTGGTCCTCTCACTCCTTTTTTATATTCTTGGATGAGCAAGCTTCAGAAAGAAGCTATCATCGAAACGGCTTGGGTTTATGAGGATGTCGTTAATAAAACTCATGTACCTTTTATGGCACATTGGCGAGATTTTCAACTGGCTCCCATGTTCGTTCATTAATGTCGTAGCCGCACCAATGAACAAGATACTCCAACTTACCCCACCTTCACCGTGAATCTAGCACCTTTTTGACCTCATATTCCTCGTGGTTCTCGATCTCAATACTAGGTGGCAAACATTGCACTCTTCTAGGAAAAGACGACTCTCGATAAGGTTCCAACAGAGAAAAATGAAAGATTGGATGTACCTTTATAGAAGTCGGTAACTCCAGATGGTACGCCACTAGATTGATTTGCTTCTGGATGATAAATGGTCCCAATCTTTGATAGTCTACCTTATCACATGATCGCTTGGTTTTGATATTCTATCAAAGAAGTCAAGCTTTATCTCAAACTTTGAAAGTAGGTGCTTGATTCCGAAATCTATCTGCAGACACTGTTGTATTACGTGCTTTCCTGCTCGAGAACGCGCCGAGCGTCTGGCTGTAGAAGATAGTATGGAGATTCGCTAATATTCAAGCAGTTTATCGATTTTTGACTGTTGGAATATAAACAACTGTAAGAATACACCGTAAATCTATATGGATGTCTTTCGACTGCTCATCAAAGTCCTTTTTGCCCTAGCGGGTGTCGTGTTGTAACACGAGTATATAGTGAAAATAAAAAGAAAGAGGAATTTTATTAATATTCAGTTACCTCAAATATTGGGAGCATCGACCAACTCCAGTGCAAATACTGAGTGGTCAGGTTCAGTCACTCCGTTACAGTCAGCCGGGGCATATTGAAATGCTCCATTCGATTCCAATAACGGGAGTCAGCAGGAAGAGAAGGACCAATTCACACGACGGGTTCGAAGAGCCAATTGGATCCAATTTCGAGAATCCAATCCGGGTCCTCTTATCCAATATGAGACGTGAATTGGTCGGTCAATCCAATTACGGAAATCCAGGTCTTACTACGGATCTTAGCCAATCTGACGCGAGGACCAATTTGACCTAATTACGGGAACATCCAGGTTACTACGGGCATCTTTCCCAATATAGGACCTGAATTGGTCGGGCGACTCAATGTGGTCCCGATTACGGGGTTCGATTCTGTTTCAGGCTGTCCTGTTCTCTGTGCCGTTTGAGGGAACGTTGTTTACGATAAATGGATCTCTTAAAGGTAAAAACGGAGGAGAAGGCCTTGATGACGTGAGCCTATTTCGGATCTAAGCTCTGACGGCGGGAGCCAATTCCGGATCTAAGATGGAAGATTGAAGAAATTCAGAGGATAAGGTTAGGGGAGAATATAGTTTTAGGGAGGGAGGTTTTTTTTTTTCGGGGGAATTGGGGGGGAGCTAGTTTTCAAGCTTTTGCAAGGTTACCAGTTCGGTTTCATTGGAGGGTTTTGAAGATCAAGGGAATTAGAGAGAGGAGCTTCATGCTTTGGGTCGGGGAAGGAAAGACATAGAATTTGGATTTTCTTCTTCGTAGAGTTTTGGGAAGATTGACGCAATCGCTACTGAAGTCAGTATTGTAATGGTGAATCGAGATTTTTAATGAAGTGGATTTGAATACTCTTGACTGTTTTGTGAAATCGAGTTACGTCTGTGATTGAAGGATTAAAAGGGTGTCTATAGGATTGAGTATGCGGAGTGAATGAAATTTATTGGGTTAATCTAACAAGACAGTCAGTGGATACAAGATCGTAAGTACAAAGCGTTATTGAAGATTAACAGTTTGGGTTGTTCGAGGTTCTTTGTAATGTCTAGAGACCTACCGGCTGGGGCAAAAAAAGGACTTCGACAAGCAGTCAAAGAACACCCGTATAGATTTACGATACATTGTTGCAGTCGTTTATATTCTAGCAGTCAAAAACTGATAGACTGCTTGACTATCGGCGAATCTCCATACTACCTTCTACAGCCAGACGTCCGACGCGTTCTCGAGCAGGAAAGCACGTAATACGACATAAGTGGTGAACCCGACGTGAAAGCTTGAGGTGGAAGGTATTGGATTTCGGTTGATTTTATCTTTATTTTTATGAAAAACGAAAATAAAAATTTTGAAGGATTTTTGGGAGAAGTTTCTGGTGGAGAGTCTTCTAAAGGACAAGGTATGCACATGGATCCGTCTATTGCTAGTTTGTTTCAAGCCTTCTCATTGTCAATGCAGCAACAACAAAGCAATGATCGAAAGGAAGCTTTGGCAACCAAAGCATTGCAAGCAGTGGTCAATAAAATTGATCAATTTGATGGAAGGAATATTTCAAGGTATTTAAGATGTTATGTTTGTGAAATAGAATTAAATCGGGTTTCTGAGAAGAAAATGGTTGCACTATTTGGACTTGCCACGATATCGGAGATAAGGGACCACATTACATCGATTACGGATCGTTGTGGGAATTCATGGGAGGATTTTTCACATGCATTGAAAGACGAATATTTCTTGGAAGATGCTGATCGCATTACTAAGAAGCTGTTTCTGGGATGGATTGAACGGCCCAATAAGAATTTGCAAGCAACAGAGCTACTAAGGGAATTTGAGAGGCAGTACTCTCAATTATCGAAGGTAGAAAAATTGACATTGGAGCCGAACAAAGTTGATCTATTTCTTCAAGCTGCTGATGGAGAATTGCAAGAGAAATTAGAACCCCTTCTTGAAGACAAAGAAGAAGATGAAGGATTGACAACGAAGTGGAAGAACGTTGAAGATGAGGTGGGGTTGCTTACAAAAAAAGAAAGGAGGAAGGATAGGAGTAATATTCCGAAAACAGTAAAAGCACCCAAAGCTCCAGTACGTACAACACCACCGACAATGCCTACAGTTCAACCTTCGATATCCTTGTCAAAGAAAGCAGATATGGGTATGGAAGAAATTATACGAGGAATGCGAGATCTTCAAAATAAATTGGCAAGACTTGAAGAAAATACTTCTATAAACAATTCGAAGAATGTTTCAAAACAAGGATATGTACAAAGATGCATTTGGTGTGATGATGCTTCACACACTAGAAAAGATTGCAATGAATTTAATAATATGATACGGCAAGGAATTATTTGTTGGAAAGATGGGAAGATAGCATTGAAAGATAGGGAGGATCTTCTTCAAACCAATTTTGGCAAGGGAGGAATGAGAGCATTGGTTCAAGATTACTTAAAAGAGCATGAAACAGTAGCACGAGAAAGTGCAAGTTATGGTGCTAGAGTAGATGATGAAATTGGTGGAAGTACGGAAACTAGTGAGTTTTGGGCTTCTGCCGTTTCTACAATGCAAGAAGGGAAATTACCTCGAGAAGCGTTATTGAAAACTGCAGCTACAATACGAGGAAGAACAGGTTGGGAGGATCCTGTTGAGTCTCTTTCAGTTCATGCATATATTGCTAAGAGCCAACATGAAGCTTTGATGGAAAAAAAAAGACGAGGAAATTTTGATGATACTAGAGAAGGAAATTCTTTTAAGAGGCAAACTCGAGGAGACAAGGCTCGGGAGGCTGCTTCACAAGAATTGCATGTAAAGGATACCTCAGCATCATTGGGAGAAAAAACAACGGAGACAAAAGATAGAGGCAAATGAATTGCTTACAAGCTACTTTCTGACATTGACGCGGCAACAAATTTGAAAGGGGTGTTGGAAGAACGTATATTAAATGCTAAGGTAGAATTCACATTGAAAGAAGTCTTGGGAATTGTAAAGAAGGAGTTTCATGATGTTATCATTGATAGTATTAAGCGAAAGAGGCAATGAATGAGCGAAACTAGAATGAGTCATGCTATTGATGCAAGAATATGTAGAGATGAAGAAGAGGTTGATATTGGTTACGAGCAACCAACAAATGAAAAGAATGGGTATAATCAGCGAATACGTTTCGAAGATTCTAGTGACAAGGAAATGGAAACTTTGAGCCATTATACTCGAAAGCATTGGGCAAGGGCAACTACTAAGGTATTGGTGAAGGTAGGAGATATAAAAGAACCAATAGTTGCTTTGGAGGACCATGGTTCTGAAATAAATCTCATGTCTAAAGATCTTTATAAGAAGCAAAAATGGCCAATTGATATGGAACATGGATGGGCAATACGAGCAGCTAATAACACACGAGGCGAATTATATGGAGCTTGTCCAGATGTCAAAATTCGGATTAGGGATGTTGCGACGGAGCAACATTTCTTCGTTCAAGATACAACGTCTTATCCGTTGATTTTAAGACAACCTTATATCACGACAACACGGATGGAAACAAAGGAACTTGACGATGGTTCTGCTTATGCAAGGGTACGGAGCGAAGATGGGAGGAAAGCTGTACAATTTCTAACAGTACCTCCTAACCATGAACGGAATCGAGATAGGTTGAAGGAGAAACCATTGCCAAAGATTGTTGAAGGATTTAAGGATTTTGGGGAGGTACCACTGTAAAGCGAGATTATGGAGGTACAAAAGAGGAGGTACTCTCGCGAGATGAAGGTGCCTTTGATGCGAGTTTTATTGGTATATTGGAGAATGGAAATATTATGTATAAGAAAGTTGATGATTTTAAAAGAAAAGAAAGAAAAAGATTATATGATATTGAAGGACAGTTACGCAAGATAGGTACATTGCAAGATGATGAGAGGATTTTGGGTGTTTATGAAGAAAATGGGCTGGAAGATTCATTGGAATTGATTACATCTATTGGGTTAGGGGATAATGATAAGATTGTTGAGATTCATTCGAGAGAGGTTTATACCATGCTTGAATCTTTTCAAGCACCAGAAGTCACAGTAGAGACGAGATATAAAACGGCAGATAAGAAGGTAAAGCCTGTTGTCGGACCATTACCAGAGGATTCTAAAGAACAAATGGGAGAAGCATCAAAAGAAGCAAGTTTAAGAGATCCAATGAGTATTGGACATCAGTTTACTGAAGAGACTTTTGAAGAATTGAAGATTGGTTCTGATGGTTCTTTATTGCCCGAGGAAATTACTTGCTTCAAAAAGATGTTGGCTAAACAAGGTAGATTGTTTGCCTTCGAATCTCATGAAATTGGGTGTGTGGATCCAAATATTATAACACCTATGGTTATCTTCGCTGTACCGCATGTACCTTGGAATCTAAGACCGATTCCAGTACCGAGGGCACATTTACCTAAATTGGTGGAACTATTGAAAGAAAAGATAAAGATGAAAATATTGAAACCTTCATTTGCACCGTATTCTAGTCGATGGTTTACGGTACCTAAGAAGAATGGGTCACTTTGGTTATTCAAGATATGCAGCCGGTGAATGCTGTAATTGTCAGAAATGCAGGAATTGGACCTATTGTGGATGAATTTGCTGAGGCGTTTGTTGGAAGGACGATCTATTCAATGGGTGATTTGTATTCAGGTTATGATCAATTTCAACTTGCCGAAGGAAGTAGAGATATGACAACGATGAGGACAGCGCTTGGATTGGTTAGAATGTGCACTCTTCCTCTAGGCGCGACCAACTCAGTTGTGCATATGATGAATGGGATGAATAAGGTATTGAGAGATTTTATTCCAGAAAAGACTATGCCTTTTCTGGATGATGTTCCTATAAAAGGGTGCAGAGAAGGAGACAAGGATGAAACTTTAGATACGAGGGGGTGTCGCAGATATGTTGTTGATCATATACAAGATTGTGAAAAGATTTTAACTCGGCTTGGAGAAGTTCATCTTACATTATCGGGTATGAAGTCCATATTTGGAGTGCGAGAGGTTGTAATTGTTGGACATTTATGTGGATCTTACGGAAGAAAACCCGATCCGACTAAAGTTGATGCAATTGGAAGGATGAAAGAGGATTGTGGTTCTTTAACAGAGGTTCGCAGGTTTTTGGGTGCATGTGTATTTTATCGAATCTGGATCCCTCATTTTGCTCACATAGCGGATCCATTATATGAACTATTACGCAAGGGTTACCGATTTGAATGGGAAGAAAGGCATATTCAGGCAATGCAAAGATTGAAGAAATTATTGAAGTCACCTCCAATATTGAGGAAGGTTGATTATAAGTGCAATAGACTAGTGATTCTTACTGTAGACGCTAGTCCAATTGCCGTTGGATGGGCTGTGGATCAAGATGATTCAAATGGGAGTAGATTTGCAGTTCGATTTGGGACTAAAGTTTTAAGTAGTCGTCAGCGTGCATATTTACAAGTCAAAAGAGAACTTTGGGGAGTCGTTTCGGCTATGAAAGCTGAAAAGGACTATTTGATTGGGGTAGTAGTAGTAATAGAAACAGATTGCTTGCCTTTGCTTGGAATGATTATTAACTGTTCAACGCCAGATATTGCAATGTTGAGATGGATTGCTTATATTAAGTCACTAAATCCAGAATTTAAGCATATCACTGGAAAGGACAATTTAGTAGCAGACATGCTATCTCGAGCAAGATACGAGAGGGAAGACGAAATGGTTGAAGACATTGATGATGTCGGATTGAAATTCTATTCAATATCAAATCTCAACAGAGAAGACAAGCTATTTCTTGAAGAATCTTATGAAGGAGAATTATTGGATATTGGTCATTATTTGAATACCTTGTCTAAGCAGGGGAATTGGTCTACAGAAAAATTCAAACAAATAAGAAAAAAAGCATATGGATTTTTACTTCGAGATGGATTCTTATGGAAGAGACCGAAGAAAGGAATTGGGATGCCACAACGAGTGATAGGCAAAAGGAAAGAAAAACTAAAATTATTAAAGGAGTTTCATGATAGTTTATGGGCAGGGCATAGAGGAATCTGGGCTACTTTTGTTAAACTCAAGGAACGATATTGGTGGAAAAATATGTATCGAGATGTGCTCTCATTTGTAGAGTCATGTGAAATCTGTCAATCGTATTCCAATATCCGACATCGAGATGGTCTTCATCCTACGTATCCTCTGGCTATTCATTTTAAATGGGTTGTTGATTTGGTTATTATGCCAGTTGGATTATGGCAGATGAGATATTTGGTTTTAGCTCGTGAAGATTTATCAAATCAAGTAGAAGGAAGAGCATTGAGGACAAAATCTACAGAGGGGATTTGTAGGTTTTTGCTTGAAGATGTCATTTGCCGTTACGGGTGCGTAGGAAAAATCACTACAGATCGTGGAGAATTAAATGCACAAGAAGCTCGTAAGTTCTTTAAAAAATGTGGAGTTAAACTATCACTGACTACTGCTTATAATCCGGAAGGGAATGCGAGAAGCGAACGCGGTCACCCGCCGATTGTGAAAGCATTGGTTAAATCTTGTAATGGGAAAGTTAAAGAGTGGCCACAGCTTTTGTCATTTGCATTATGGGCTGATCGAACAACACATAGTTCGGTGACAGGATATATGCTAGTAGAACTTATGACAGGTCAAAAACCAATTATGTCGATTGAAGAAAAGGTACTTACTTGGAGTATGCTACCATGGGAAGATGGATTGACAAGAGAAGAACTTCTGGCTATTAGGATTCGACAATTGGAGCAAAGAACGGAAGATGTCTAGATAGCATTGGAAAGGTTAAAAAGAGCAAGGTTACAAAACAAGGCGCGATTCGATAAGCAACATGGATTGAGACCAAAAGCAATCGAGGAAGGTGACTGGGTACTTGTTTATGACAATAGTCTGGATAATCAACATAGTACTTTGCGGAAATTTTCAAAACATTGGTTTGGACCATATGTTGTAACAACTGTTCATGATAATGCGACTTACTCATTACGGGAGTTAGATGGTACAAAATTGAAAATACCAATTGCAGGGAAGCGAGTAAAAATATTTAAACGAAGACACGTGGAGATGAATATGGAAGACCTTAATGAAGGTACAGAGATTCCGCAGCAAGAAGATGAAAGTGATTTGGATAATGAAGGTGACGAAGACGAACTGGACAAAGACGTAGAGGATATATTCTGAATCAAACAGCAATTGGGTAAATTGGTGCATACCGGAGGATGCACAGGTTCAGAGGGGGTGGATGTCGTGTTGTAACACGAGTATACAGTGAAAATAAAAAGAAAGGGGAATTTTATTAATATTTAGTTACCTCAAATATTAGGAGCATCGACCAACTCGAGTGCAAATACTGAGTGGTCAGGTTCAGTCACTCCGTTACAGTCAGCCGGGGCATATTGAAATGCTCCATTCGATTCCAATAACGGGAGTCAGCAGGAAGAGAAGGACCAATTCACACGACGGGTTCGAAGAGCCAATTGGATCCAATTTCGAGAATCCAATCCGGGTCCTCTTATCCAATATGAGACCTGAATTGGCCGGTCAACCCAATTATAGGAAATCCAGGTCTTACTACGGGTCTTAGCCAATCTGACGCGAGGACCAATTTGACCCAATTACGGGAACATCCAGGTTACTACGGGCATCTTTTCTAATATCGGACCTGAATTGGTCGGGCGACTCAATGTGCTCCCGATTACGGGGTTCGATTCTGTTTCAGGTTGTGTTGTTCTCTGTGCCGTTTCAGGGAACGGTTTTTCGGTAAATGGATTTCTTAAAGGTAAAAACGGAGGAGAAAGCTTGATAGCGAGAGCCAATTTCGGATCCGAGCTTGAGGTGGGAGCTAATTTCGGATCTAAGACGGATGATTGAAGAAATTTAGAGGATAAGGTTAGGGGGGGATATAGTTTTGAGGGGGGAAGGTTTTTTTTTTCGGGGGGAATCGGGGGGAGCGAGTTTTCAAGCTTTTGCAAGGTTACCAGTTCCGTTTCATTGGAGGGTTTTGAAGATCAAGGGAATTAGAGAGAGGAGCTTCATGCTTCGGGTCGGAGAAGGAAAGACATAGAATTTGGATTTTTCTTCTTCGTAGAGTTTTGGGAAGACTGAGGCAATCGCTGCTGAAGTCAGTATTGTAATGGTGAATCGAGATTTTTAATGAATTGGGTTTGAATACTCTTGACTGTTTTGTGAAATCGAGTTACGTCTGTGATTGAAGGATTAAAAGGGTGTCTATAGGATTGAGTATGCGGAGTGAATGAAATTTATTGGGTTAATCTAACAAGACAGTCAGTGGATACAAGATCGTAAGTACAAAGAGGTATTGAAGATTAACAGTTTGGGTTGTTCGGGGTTCTTTGTAACGTCTAGAGACCTACCGGCTGGGGCAAAAAGGACTTCGACAAGTAGTCGAAGAGCACCCGTATAGATTTACGATACATTGTTGCAGTCGTTTATATTCCAGCAGTCAAAAACTGATAGACTGCTTGACTATCGGCGAATCTCCATACTACCTTCTACAGCCAGACGCCCGGCGCGTTCTTGAGCAGGAAAGCACGTTATACGACATCGGTAGGTCTCTAGACGTTACAGAAAACCCCGAACAATCCAAAGTACTAATTTTTGATACCGCTTTATACTCATGATCTTGTATTCACTGACTGTCTCGTTAGATTAATCCAATAAATTTCATTCATTTCGCATACTCAATCCTATAGAGACCCTTTTAATTCTTCAATCACAGACGTAACTTCGATTTCACAAAATAATCAAGAGTAATCATACCCACTTCATTAAAAATCCCGATTCACCATTACAACACTTCGATTATTTAGCAACGATTGCCTTCGTCTTCCCAAAACCCTATGAAGACAAAAAATCTCAATTCTTTGTCTTTTTTTCCTCTGAAGCATGAAGCTTGCTCTCCGACCCTTCTTCCCCCCAAACCCCTCCTCTCCCCTCTTTCATTTCTTAATCTATCCTCCCCTTTAACCCTAATTCTCCCCTCTCTCAAATCCTAGCCTCTGAATTTCTTTAATCTTCCGTCTTGGATCCGGAATTGGCTCCCAACGTCAGAGCTTTTTTCCCCATTTTTTTACCTTTAAGAGATCCTTTTACCGAAAAGACGTTCCCGAAACGGTACAAAGGACGGAACAACCTGAAACAGAATCGGAACCCCGTAATCGGCACCACATTGAGTCGCCCGACCAATTCAGGTCTCATATTGAGTAAGATGCCCGTAGTAACCTAGATATTCACGTAATTGGACCGCATTGGGTTGCTTGACCAATTCAGGTCTCATATTGGGTAAGACTTAGATTGGATGTCTTAAAATTGGATCCAATTGGCTCTTCGAACCAGGCTCACCCGTCGTTGAATTGGTCCTTTCCCTTTCTGCTGACTCCCGTTATTGGAATCAAACGGAGCATTTCAGTATGCTTCGGCTGTCTGTAATGGAGTGATTGAACCTGGCCTCCCAGTATTTGCACTGGAATTGGTCGTTGCTCCCAATATTTGAGGTAATTGAACATTAATAAAAGTCATCTTTCTTTATATTTTCACAGTATACTCATGTTACAACACGACATCCACCCCCTCTGAACCTGTGCATCCTCCAGTATGCTCCAATTTATCCAATTGCTGTTTGATTTATAATATATTGTCTATGTCTTTGTCTAGTTCGTCTTCTTCACCTTCATTTTCCAAATCACTTTCAATCTCTTGCTGCGGAATCTCTATACCTTTATTAAGGTCTTCCATATTCATCTCTGCGTGTCTTCGTTTAAATATTTTTACTCGCTACCCTGCAATTGGTATTTTCAATTTTGTACCATCTAACTCCCGTAATGAGTAAGTCGCATTATCATGAACAGTTGTTACAACATATGGTCCAAACTAACGTTTTAAAAATTTCCGCAAAGTACTATGTTGATTATCCAGACTATTGTCATAAACAAGTACCCAGTCACCTTCCTCGATTGCTTTTGGTCTCAATCCATGTTGCTTATCGAATCGCGCCTTGTTTTGTAACCTTGCGCTTTTTAACCTTTCCAATGCTATATGCACATCTTCTGATCTTTGCTCCAATTGTCGAATCCTAATAGCCAGAAGTTCTCTCTTGTCAATTCATCTTCCCATGGTAGCATACTCCAAGTAAGTACCTTTTCTTCAATCGGCATAATTGATTTTCAACCTGTCATAAGTTCTACTGGCATATATATCCTGTCACTAAACTATGTGTTGTTCGATCAGCCCATAATGCAAATGACAAAAGCTGTGGCTATTCTTTAACTTTCCCATTACAAGCTTTAACTAATGCTTTCACAATCGGTGGGTGACTGCGTTCGCTTTTTGCATTCCCTTCCGGATTATAAGCAGTAGTCAGTGATAGTTTAACTCTACATCTTTCAAAGAACTTACGAGCTTCTTGTGCATTTAATTCTCCACGATCTGTAGTGATTTTTCCTATGCATCCGTAGCGGCAAATGACATCTTCAAGCAAAAACTTACAAATCCCCTCTGTAGATTTTGTCCTCAATGCTCTTCCTTCTACTTGATTTGATAAATCTTCACGAGCTAAAACCAAATATCTCATCTGCCATAATCCAACTGGCATAATAACCAAATCAACAACCCATTTAAAATGAATAGCCAGAGGATACGTAGGATGAAGACCATCTCGATGTCGGATATTAGAATACGATTGACAAATTTCACATGACTCTACAAATGAGAGCACATCTCGATACATATTTTTCCACCAATATCGTTCCTTGAGTTTAGCAAAAGTAGCCCAGATTCATCTATGCCCTGCCCATAAACTATCATGAAACTCCTTTAATAATTTTAGTTTTTCTTCCTTTTTGCCTATCACTTGTTGTGGCATCCCAATTCCTTTCTTCGGTCTCTTCCATAAGAATCCATCTCAAAGCAAAAATCCATACATTTTTTTTCTTATTTGTTTGAATTTTTCTGTAGACCAATTCCCCTTCTTAGTCAAGGTATTTAAGTAATGACCAATATCCAATAGTTCTCTTTTATAAGATGCTTCAAGAAATAGCTTGTCTTCTCTGTTGAGATTTGATATTGAATAGAATTTCAATCCGACGTGATCAATATCTTCAACCATTTCGTCTTTCTTCTCATATCTTGCTCGAGATAGTATGTCTGCTACTAAATTGTCCTTTCCAGTAACATGCTTAAATTCTGGATTTAGTGACTTAATATAAGCAATCCATCTCAACATTGCAATATCTGGCGTTGAACAGTTAGTAATCATTCCGAACAATGGCAAGGAATCTGTTTCAATTACTACTACTGCCCCAATCAAATAGTCCTTTTCAGCTTTCATAGCTGAAACAACTCCCCAAAGTTCTCTTTTGACTTGCGAATATGCACGCTGACGAATACTTAAAACTTTAGTCCCAAATCGAACTGCAAATCTATTCCCACTTGAATCATCTTGACCCACAGCCCATCCAATGGCAATTGGACTAGCGTCTACAGTAAGAATCACTAGTCTATTGCATTTATAATCAACCTTTCTCAATATTGGAGGTGACTTCAATAATTTCTTCAATCTTTGCATTGCCTGAATATATCTTTCTTCCCATTTAAATCGATAGCCCTTGCGTAACAGTTCATATAATGGATCCGCTATATGAGCATAATGAGGGATTCAGATTCGATAAAATACACATGCACCTAAAAACCTGCGAACCTCTGTTAAAGAACCACAATCCTCTTTCATCCTTCCAATTGCATCAACTTTAGTCGGATCTGGTTTTCTTCCATAAGATCCACATAAATGTCCAACAATCACAACCTCTCGTACTCCAAATACGGACTTCATACCCGATAATATAAGATGAACTTCTCCAAGCCAAGTTAAAATCTTTTCACAATCTTGTATATGATCAACAACATATTTGCGACATCCCCTCTTATCTAAAGTTTCATCCTTGTCTCCTTCTCTGCACCCTTTTATAGGAACATCATCTAGAAAAGGCATAGTCTTTTCTGGAATAAAATCTCTCAATACCTTATTCATCCCATTCATCATATGCGCAACTGAGTTAGTCGCGCCTTGAGGAAGAGTGCACATTCTAACCAATCCAAGTGGTGTCCTCATTGTTGTCATATCTCTACTTCTTTCGGCAAGTTGAAATTGATCATAACCTGAATATAAGTCACCCATTGAATAGATCGCCCTTTCTGCAAATGCCTCAGCAAATTCATCCACAATAGATCCAATTCCTACATTCTTGACAGTTACTGCATTCACTGGTTGCATATCTTGAATAAACCATAGTGACCCATTTTTCTTAGGTACCGTAAATCATCGACTAAAATACGGCGCAAATGATGGTTCCAATATTTTCATCTTTATCTTTTCTTTTAATAGTTCCACCAATTTAGATAAATGTGCCCTCGGTAGTGGAATCGGTCTTAGATTCCAAGGTACATGCGGTACAGCGAAGATAACCATAGGTGTTATAATATTTGGATCCACACACCCAATTTCATGAGATTCGAAGGCAAACAATCTACCTTGTTTAGCCAACATCTTTTTGAAGCAAGTAATTTCCTCGGGCAATAAAGAACCATCAGAACCAATCTTCAATTCTTCAAAAGTCTCTTCAGTAAACTGATGTCCAATACTCATTGGATCTCTTAAACTTGCTTCTTTTGATGCTTCTCCCATTTGTTCTTTAGAATCCTCTGGTAATGGTCCGACAACAGGCTTTACCTTCTTATCTGCCGTTTTATATCTCGTCTCTACTGTGACTTCTGGTGCTTGAAAAGATTCAAGCATGGTATAAACCTCTCTCGAATGAATCTCAACAATCTTATCATTATCCCCTAACCCAATAGATGTAATCAATTCCAATGAATCTTCCAGCCCATTTTCTTCATAAACACCCAAAATCCTCTCATCATCTTGCAATGTACCTATCTTGCGTAACTGTCCTTCAATATCATATAATCTTTTTCTTTCTTTTCTTTTAAAATCATCAACTTTCTTATACATAATATTTCCATTCTCCAATATACCAATAAAACTCGCATCAAAGGCACCTTCATCTCGCGAGAGTACCTCCTCTTTTGTACCTCCATAATCTCGCTTTACAGTGGTACCTCTCCAAAATCCTTAAATCCTTCAACAATCTTTGGCAATGGTTTCTCCTTCAACCTATCTCGATTCTGTTCATGGTTAGGAGGTACTGTTAGAAATTGTACAGCTTTCCTCCCATCTTTGCTACGTACCCTTGCATAAGCAGAACCATCGTCAAGTACTTTTGTTTCCATCCATGTTGCCATATTATTAGGTTGTTCTAAAATCAACAGATAAGACATTATATCTTGAACAAAGAAATGTTGCTCCGTTGCAACATCCCCAATCCAAATTTTGACATTTGGACAAGCTCCATATAATTCGCCTCGTGTGTTATTAGTTGCTCGTATTGCCCATCCATGTTCCATATCAATTGGCCATTTTTGCTTCTTATAAAGATCTTTAGATATGAGATTTATTTCTGAACCATGGTCGACTAAAGCAACAATTGGTTTTTCTATATCTCCTACTTTCACCAATACCTTAGTAGTTGCCCTTGCCCAATACTTTCGAGTATAATGGCTCAAAGTTTCCATTTCCTTATCACTGTAATCTTTCAAACGTACTCGTTGATTATACAAATTCTTTTCATTTGTTAGTTGCTTGTAACCAATATCAACCTCTTCTTCATCTTTATATATTCTTGCATTAATAGCATGACTCATTCCAGTTTCGCCCATTAATTGCCTCTTTTGCTTAATGCTGTCAATGATAACATCAAGAAACTCCTTCTTTGCAATTTCCAAGACTTTTTTCAATGTGAATTCTACCTTAGCATTTAATATACGTTCTTCCAACACCCCTTTCAAATTTGTTGCCGCGTCAATGTCAAAAAGTAGCTTATAAGCAATTGATTTGCCCTTATCTTTTGTCTCCCTTCTTTTTTCTTCCAATGATGTTGAGGTATCCTTTACAGGCAATTCTTATGAAGCTGCCTCTCGAGCCTTGTCTCCTCGAGTTTGCCTCTTAGAAAAATGTCCTTCTCTCGTATCATCAAAATTTCCTCATCTCTTTTCTTCCATCAAAGCTTCATGTTGGCTCTTAGTAATATATGCATGAACTGAAAGAGACTCAATAGGATCCTCCCAACCTGTTCTACCTCGTATTGTAGCTGCAGTCCTCAATAACGCTTCTCGAGGTAATTTCCCTTCTTACATTGTAGAAATGGCAGAAGCCCAAAACTCACTAGTTTTCGTACTTCCACTAAGGTCATCATCTACTCTAGTACCATAACTTGCACTTTCTCGTGCTGCTGTTTCACGCTCTTTTAGGTAATCTTGAACCAATGCTCTCATTCCTCCCTTGCCAAAATTGGTTTGAAGAAGATCCTTCCTATCTTTTAATGCTATCTTTCCATCTTTCCAGTAAATAATTCCTTGTCGTATCATATTATTAAATTCATTGCAATCTTTTCTAGTGTGTGAAGCATCATCACACCAAATGCATCTTTGTACATATCCTTGTTTTGAAACATTCTTCGAATTGTTTGTAGAAGTATTCTCTTCAAGTCTGATAATTTGTTTTGAAGATCTCGCATTCCTCGTATAATTTCTTCCCTCCCCATATTTGCTTTCTTTGATAAGGATGTCGAAGGTTGAACTGTAGGCATTGTTGGTGGTGTTGCACATACTGGAGCTTTGGGTGCTTGTACTGTTTTCGGAATATTGCTCCTATCCTTCATCTTTTTACTTTTTGTAAGCAACCCCACCGCATCTTCAATGTTCTTCCACTTTGTTGTTAATCCTTCATCTTCTTCTTTGTCTTCAAGAAGGAGTTCTAATTTCCTTTGCAATTCTCCATCAGAAGCTTGAAGAAATAGATCAACTTTGTTCGGCTCCAATGTCAATTTTTCTACATTCGATAATTGAGAGTACTGCCTCTCAAATTCCCTTAGTAGCTCTGTTGCTTGCAAATTCTTATTGGGCCGTTCAATCCATCCCAGAAACAGCTTCTTAGTAATGCGATCAGCATCTTCCAAGAAATATTCGTCTTTCAATGCATGTGAAAAATCCTCCCATGAATTCCCACAACGATCCGTAATCGATGTAATGTGGTCTCTTATCTCCGGTATCGTGGCAAGTCCAAATAGTGCAACCATTTTTCTCTCAGAAACCCGATTTAATTCCATTTCACGAACATAACATCTTAAATACCTTGAAATATTCCTTCCATCAAATTGATCAATTTTATTGACCATTGCATGCAATGCTTTGGTTGCCAAAGCTTCCTTTCAATCATTGCTTTGCTATTGCTGCATTGATAATGAGAAGGCTTGAAACATACTAGCAATAGATGGATCCATATGCATACCTTGTCTTTTAGAAGAACCCCCACCAGAAACTCCTCCCAAAGATCCTTCAAAATTTTTATTTTCGTTTTCCATAAAATAAAAATAAAAATAAAAATCAAACGAAATCCAATACCTTCCACCTCAAGCTTTCACGTCAGGTTCACCACTTTTATCGTATTACGTGCTTTCTTGCTCGAGAATGCGCCGAGCGTTTGGCTGTAGAAGGTAGTATAGAGATTCGCTAATATTCAAGCAGTCTATCGGTTTTTGAGTGTTGGAATATAAACAACTGCAAGAATATATCGCAAATCTATACGGATGTCCTTCGACTGCTCGCCAAAGTCCTTTTTGCCCCAGCCGGTGTGGTGTTGTAACACGAGTATACAGTGAAAATAAAAAGAAAGGGGAATTTTATTAATATTCAGTTACCTTGAATATTGGGAGCATCGATTAACTCGAGTACAAATACTGAGTGGTCAGGTTCAGTCACTCCGTTACAGTCAGCCGGGGCATACTGAAATGCTCCATTCGATTTCAATAACGGAAGTCAGCAGGAAGAGAAGGACCAATTCACACGACGGGTTTGAGGAGCCAATTGGATCCAATTTCGATAATCCAATCTGGGTCCTCTTATCCAATATGAGATCTGAATTGGCCGGTCAACCCAATGTGGTCTAATTACGGAAAATCCAGGTCTTACTACGGGGCTTAGCCAATCTGACACGAGGACCAATTTGACCCAATTACGGGAACATCCAGGTTACTACGGGCATCTTTACCAATATAGGACCTGAATTGGTCGGGCGACTCAATGTGGTCCTGATTACGGAGTTCGATTCTGTTTCAGGTTGTCCTGTTCTCTGTGTCGTCTCAGGGAACATTGTTTTCGGTAAATGGATTTCTTAAAGGTAAAAACGGAGGAGAAAGCTTGGCGGCGAGAGCCAATTTCGAATCCAAGTTGACGGCGAGAGCCAATTTCGGAGCCAAGCTTGAGGTGGGAGCCAATTCCTGATCTAAGACGGAAGATTGAAGATATTCAGAGGATAAGGTTAGGGGGGATATAGCTTTGACGGGGGGGAATTTTTTTTCTTTCGGGGAATCGGGGGGGAGGAGTTTTCAAGCTTTTGCAAGGTTACCTGTTCGGTTTTTTCATTAGAGGTTTTGGGAAGATCAAGGGAATTAGATAGAGGGGCTTCATGCTTCAGGTCGGGGAAGGAAAGACATAAGATTTGGATTTTTCTTCTTCGTAGAGTTTTGGGAAAGACTGAGGCAATCGCTGCTGAAGTCAGTGTTGTAATGGTGAATCGGGATTTTTAAATGAAGTGGGTTTGAATACTCTTGACTGTTTTGTGAAATCGAGTTACGTTTGTGATTGAAGGATTAAAAGGGTGTCTATAGGATTGAGTATGCGGAGTGAATGAAATTTATTGGGTTAATCTAACAAGACAGTCAGTGGATACAAGATCGTAAGTACAAAACGGTATTGAAGATTAATAGTTTGGGTTGTTCGGGGTTCTCTGTAACGTCTAGAGACCTACCGACTGGGGCAAAAAAAGGACTTCGACAAGCAGTTGAAGGGCATCAGTAAAGATTTACGGTGTATTCTTGCAGTCGTTTATATTCCAGTAGTAAAAACTGATAGACTGCTTGACTATCGACGGATCTCCATACTACCTTCTACAGCCAGACGTCCGGCGCGTTCTCAAGCAGGAAAGCACGTAATACGACAAAAGTGGTGAACCCGACGTGAAAGCTTGAGGTAGAAGGTATTGGATTTCGGTTGATTTTATCTTTATTTTTATGAAAAACGAAAATAAAAATTTTGAAGGATTTTTGGGTGAAATTTCTGGTGGGGAGTCTTCTAAAGGACAAGGTATGCACATGGATCCGTCTATTGCTAGTTTGTTTCAAGCCTTCTCATTGTCAATGCAGCAACAACAAAGCAATGATCGAAAGGAAGCTTTGGCAAGCAAAGCATTGCAAGCAGTGGTCAATAAAATTGATCAATTTGATGGGAGGAATATTTCAAGGTATTTAAGATGTTATGTTCGTGAAATGGAATTAAATCGGGTTTCTGAGAGAAAAATGGTTGCACTATTTGGACTTGCCACGATACCGGAGATAAGGGACCACATTACATCGATTACGGATCGTTGTGGGAATTCATGGGAGGATTTTTCACATGCATTGAAAGACGAATATTTCTTGGAAGATGCTGATCGCATTACTAAGAAGCTGTTTCTGGGATGGATTGAACGGCCCAATAAGAATTTGCAAGCAACAGAGCTACTAAGGGAATTTGAGAGGCAGTACTCTCAATTATCGAAGGTAGAAAAATTGACATTGGAGCCGAACAAAGTTGATCTATTTCTTCAAGCTGCTGATGGAGAATTACAAGAGAAATTAGAACCCCTTCTTGAAGACAAAGAAGAAGATGAAGGATTGACAACGAAGTGGAAGAACGTTGAAGATGCGGTGGGGTTGCTTACAAAAAAAGAAAGGAGGAAGGATAGGAGTAATATTCCGAAAACAGTACAAGCACCCAAAGCTCCAGTACGTACAACACCACCAACAATGCCTACAGTTCAACCTTCGACATCCTTATCAAAGAAAGCAAATATGGGGAGGGAAGAAATTATACGAGGAATGCGAGATCTTCAAAACAAATTATCAGACTTGAAGAGAATACTTCTATAAACAATTCGAAGAATGTTTCAAAACAAGGATATGTACAAAGATGCATTTGGTGTGATGATGCTTCACACACTAGAAAAGATTGCAATGAATTTAATAATATGATACGGCAAGGAATTATTTGTTGGAAAGATGGAAAGATAGCATTGAAAGATAGGGAGGATCTTCTTCAAACCAATTTTGGCAAGGGAGGAATGAGAGCATTGGTTCAAGATTACTTAAAAGAGCATGAAACAGTAGCACGAGAAAGTGCAAGTTTTGGTGCTAGAGTAGATGATGAAATTGGTGGAAGTACGGAAACTAGTGAGTTTTGGGCTTCTGCCGTTTTTACAATGCAAGAAGGGAAATTACCTCGAGAAGCGTTATTGAGAACTGCAGCTACAATACGAGGAAGAACAGGTTGGGAGGATCTTGTTGAGTCTCTTTCAGTTCATGCATATATTGCTAAGAGCCAACATGAAGCTTTGATGGAAGAAAAAAGACGAGGAAATTTTGATGATACTAGAGAAGGAAATTCTTTTAAGAGGCAAACTCGAGGAGACAAGGCTCGGGAGGCTGCTTCACAAGAATTGCCTGTAAAGGATACCTCAGCATCATTGGGAGAAAAAACAACGGAGACAAAAGATAAGGGCAAATCAATTGCTTATAAGCTACTTTCTGACATTGAAGCGGTAACAAATTTGAAAGGGGTGTTGGAAGAACGTATATTAAACGCTAAGGTGGAATTCACATTGAAAGAAGTCTTGGGAATTGCAAGAAGGAGTTTCATGATGTTATCATTGACAGCATTAATTGAAAAAGGCAATTAATGAGCGAAACTAGAATGAGTCATGCTATTGATGCAAGAATATGTAGAGATGAAGAAGAGGTTGATATTGGTTACAAGCAACCAACAAATGAAAAGAATGGGTATAATCAACGAGTACGTTTCGAAGATTCTAGTGACAAGGGAATGGAAACTTTGAGCCATTATACTCGAAAGCATTGGGCAAGGGCAACTACTGAGGTAATTGTGAAGGTAGGAGATATAGAAGAACCAATAGTTGCTTTGATGGACGATGGTTCTGAAATAAATCTCATGTCTAAAGATCTTTATAAGAAGCAAAAATGGCCAATTGATATGGAACATGGATGGGCAATACGAGCAGCTAATAACACACGAGGCGAATTATATGGAGCTTGTCCAGATGTCAAAATTTGGATTAGGGATGTTGCGACGGAGCAACATTTCTTCGTTCAAGATACAACGTCTTATCCGTTGATTTTAGGACAACCTTATATCACGGCAACACGGATGAAAACAAAGGTACTTGACGATGGTTCTGCTTATGCAAGGGTACGTAGCAAAGATGGGAGGAAAGCTGTACAATTTCTAACAGTACCTCCTAACCATGAACAGAATCGAGATAGGTTGAAGGAGAAACCATTGCCAAAGATTGTTGAAGGATTTAAGGATTTTGGGGAGGTACCACTGTAAAGCGAGATTATGGAGGTACAAAAGAGGAGGTACTCTCGCGAGATGAAGGTGCCTTTGATGCGAGTTTTATTGGTATATTGGAGAATGGAAATATTATGTATAAGAAAGTTGATGATTTTAAAAGAAAAGAAAGAAAAAGATTATATGATATTGAAGGACAGTTACGCAAGATAGGTACATTGCAAGATGATGAGAGGATTTTGGGTGTTTATGAAGAAAATGGGCTGGAAGATTCATTGGAATTGATTACATCTATTGGGTTAGGGGATAATGATAAGATTGTTGAGATTCATTCGAGAGAGGTTTATACCATGCTTGAATCTTTTCAAGCACCAGAAGTCACAGTAGAGACGAGATATAAAACGGCAGATAAGAAGGTAAAGCCTGTTGTCGGACCATTACCAGAGGATTCTAAAGAACAAATGGGAGAAGCATCAAAAGAAGCAAGTTTAAGAGATCCAATGAGTATTGGACATCAGTTTACTGAAGAGACTTTTGAAGAATTGAAGATTGGTTCTGATGGTTCTTTATTGCCCGAGGAAATTACTTGCTTCAAAAAGATGTTGGCTAAACAAGGTAGATTGTTTGCCTTCGAATCTCATGAAATTGGGTGTGTGGATCCAAATATTATAACACCTATGGTTATCTTCGCTGTACCGCATGTACCTTGGAATCTAAGACCGATTCCAGTACCGAGGGCACATTTACCTAAATTGGTGGAACTATTGAAAGAAAAGATAAAGATGAAAATATTGAAACCTTCATTTGCACCGTATTCTAGTCGATGGTTTACGGTACCTAAGAAGAATGGGTCACTTTGGTTATTCAAGATATGCAGCCGGAGAATGCTGTAACTGTCAGGAATGCAGAAATTGGACCTATTGTGGATGAATTTGCTGAGGCGTTTGTTGGAAGGGCGATCTATTCAATGGGTGATTTGTATTCAGGTTATGATCAATTTCAACTTGCCGAAAGAAGTAGAGATATGACAACAATGAGGACACCACTTGGATTGGTTAGAATGTGCACTCTTCCTCAAGGCGCGACTAACTCAGTTGCGCATATGATGAATGGGATGAATAAGGTATTGAGAGATTTTATTCCAGAAAAGACTATGCCTTTTCTAGATGATGTTCCTATAAAAGGGTGCAGAGAAGGAGACAAGGATGAAACTTTAGATAAGAGGGGATGTCGCAAATATGTTGTTGATCATATACAAGATTGTGAAAAGATTTTAACTTGGCTTGGAGAAGTTCATCTTATATTATCGGGTATGAAGTCCGTATTTGGAGTACGAGAGGTTGTAATTGTTGGACATTTATGTGAATCTTATGGAAGAAAACCAGATCCGACTAAAGTTGATGCAATTGGAAAGATGAAAGAGGATTGTGGTTCTTTAACAGAGGTTCGCAGGTTTTTAGGTGCATGTGTATTTTATCGAATCTGAATCCCTCATTATGCTCATATAGCGGATCCATTATATGAACTGTTACGCAAGGGCTATCGATTTAAATGGGAAGAAAGATATATTCAGGCAATGCAAAGATTGAAGAAATTATTGAAGTCACCTCCAATATTGAGGAAGGTTGATTATAAATGCAATAGACTAGTGATTCTTACTGTAGACGCTAGTCCAATTGCCATTGGATGGGCTGTGGGTCAAGATGATTCAAGTGGGAATAGATTTGCAGTTCGATTTGGGGCTAAAGTTTTAAGTAGTCGTCAGCGTGCATATTTACAAGTCAAAAGAGAACTTTGGGGAGTCGTTTCGGCTATGAAAGCTGAAAAGGACTATTTGATTGGGGTAGTAGTAGTAATAGAAACAGATTGCTTGTCTTTGCTTGGAATGATTATTAACTATTCAACACCAGATATTGCAATGTTGAGATGGATTGCTTATATTAAGTCACTAAATCCAGAATTTAAGCATATCACTGGAAGGGACAATTTAGTAGCAGACATGCTATCTCGAGCAAGATACGAGAGGGAGGACGAAATGGTTGAAGACATTGATGATGTCGGATTGAAATTCTATTCAATATCAAATCTCAACAGAGAAGACAAGCTATTTCTTGAAGAATCTTATGAAGGAGAATTATTGGATATTGGTCATTATTTGAATACCTTGTCTAAGCAGAGGAATTGGTCTACAGAAAAATTCAAACAAATAAGAAAAAAAGCATATGGATTTTTACTTCGAGATGGATTCTTATGGAAAAGACCGAAGAAAGGAATTGGGATGCCACAACAAGTGATAGGCAAAAGGGAAGAAAAACTAAAATTATTAAAGGAGTTTCATGATAGTTTATGGGCAGGGCATAGAGGAATCTGGGCTACTTTTGTTAAACTCAAGGAACGATATTGGTGGAAAAATATGTATCGAGATGTGCTCTCATTTGTAGAGTCATGTGAAATCTGTCAATCGTATTCTAATATCCGACATCGAGATGGTCTTCATCCTACGTATCCTCTGGCTATTCATTTTAAATGGGTTGTTGATTTGGTTATTATGCCAGTTGGATTATGGCAGATGAGATATTTGGTTTTAGCTCGTGAAGATTTATCAAATCAAGTAGAAGGAAGAGCATTGAGGACAAAATCTACAGAGGGGATTTGTAGGTTTTTGCCTGAAGATGTCATTTGCCGTTATGGGTGTGTAGGAAAAATCACTACAGATCGTGGAGAATTAAATGCACAAGAAGCTCGTAAGTTCTTTAAAAAATGTGGAGTTAAACTATCACTGACTGCTGCTTATAATCCGGAAGGGAATGCGAGAAGCGAACGCGGTCACCCACCGATTGTGAAAGCATTGGTTAAAGCTTGTAATGGGAAAGTTAAAGAGTGGCCACGGCTTTTGTCATTTGCTTTATGGGCTGATCGAACAACACATAGTTCGGTGACAGGATATATGCTAGTAGAACTTATGACAGGTCAAAAACCAATTATGTCGATTGAAGAAAAGGTACTTACTTGGAGTATGCTACCATGGGAAGATGGATTGACAAGAGAAGAACTTCTGGCTATTAGGATTCGACAATTGGAGCAAAGAACGGAAGATGTCTAGATAGCATTGGAAAGGTTAAAAAGAGCAAGGTTACAAAACAAGGCGCGATTCGATAAGCAACATGGATTGAGACCAAAAGCAATCGAGGAAGGTGACTGGGTACTTGTTTATGACAATAGTCTGGATAATCAACATAGTACTTTGCGGAAATTTTCAAAACATTGGTTTGGACCATATGTTGTAACAACTGTTCATGATAATGCGACTTACTCATTACGGGAGTTAGATGGTACAAAATTGAAAATACCAATTGCAGGGAAGCGAGTAAAAATATTTAAACGAAGACACGTGGAGATGAATATGGAAGACCTTAATGAAGGTACAGAGATTCCGCAGCAAGAAGATGAAAGTGATTTGGATAATGAAGGTGACGAAGACGAACTGGACAAAGACGTAGAGGATATATTCTGAATCAAACAGCAATTGGGTAAATTGGTGCATACCGGAGGATGCACAGGTTCAGAGGGGGTGGATGTCGTGTTGTAACACGAGTATACAGTGAAAATAAAAAGAAAGGGGAATTTTATTAATATTTAGTTACCTCAAATATTAGGAGCATCGACCAACTCGAGTGCAAATACTGAGTGGTCAGGTTCAGTCACTCCGTTACAGTCAGCCGGGGCATATTGAAATGCTCCATTCGATTCCAATAACGGGAGTCAGCAGGAAGAGAAGGACCAATTCACACGACGGGTTCGAAGAGCCAATTGGATCCAATTTCGAGAATCCAATCCGGGTCCTCTTATCCAATATGAGACCTGAATTGGCCGGTCAACCCAATTACGGGAAATCCAGGTCTTACTACGGGTCTTAGCCAATGTGACGCGAGGACCAATTTGACCCAATTACGGGAACATCCAGGTTACTATGGGCATCTTTTCCAATATAGGACCTGAATTGGTCGGGCGACTCAATGTGCTCCCGATTACGGGGTTCGATTCTGTTTCAGGCTGTCTTGTTCTCTGTGCCGTTTGAGGGAACGTTGTTTACGATAAATGGATCTCTTAAAGGTAAAAACGGAGGAGAAGACGTTGATGACGTGAGCCAATTTCGGATCTAAGCTCTGACGGCGGGAGCCAATTCCGGATCTAAGATAGAAGATTGAAGAAATTCAGAGGTTAAGGTTAGGGGAGAATATAGTTTTAGGAAGGGAGGTTTTTTTTTTTTCGGGGGAATCGGGGGGGAGCTAGTTTTCAAGTTTTTGCAAGGTTACCAGTTCCGTTTCATTGGAGGGTTTTGAAGATCAAGGGAATTAGAGAGAGGAGCTTCATGCTTTGAGTCGGGTAAGGAAAGACATAGAATTTGGATTTTTCTTCTTCGTAGAGTTTTGGGAAGACTGAGGCAATCGCTGCTGAAGTCAGTATTGTAATGGTGAATCGAGATTTTTAATGAATTGGGTTTGAATACTCTTGACTGTTTTGTGAAATCGAGTTACGTCTGTGATTGAAGGATTAAAAGGGTGTCTATAGGATTGAGTATGCGGAGTGAATGAAATTTATTGGGTTAATCTAACAAGACAGTCAGTGGATACAAGATCGTAAGTACAAAGAGGTATTGAAGATTAACAGTTTGGGTTGTTTGGGGTTCTTTGTAACATCTAGAGACCTACTGGCTGGGACAAAAAGGACTTCGACAAGTAGTCGATGAGCACCCGTATAGATTTACGATACATTGTTGCAGTCGTTTATATTCCAGCAGTCAAAAACTGATAGACTGCTTGACTATCGGCGAATCTCCATACTACCTTCTACAGCCAGACGCCCGGCGCGTTCTTGAGCAGGAAAGCACGTAATACGACATCGGTAGGTCTCTAGACGTTACAGAAAACCCCGAACAATCCAAAGTACTAATTTTTGATACCGCTTTATACTCATGATCTTGTATTCACTGACTGTCTCGTTAGATTAATCCAATAAATTTCATTCATTTCGCATACTCAATCCTATAGAGACCCTTTTAATTCTTCAATCACAGACGTAACTTCGATTTCACAAAATAATCAAGAGTAATCATACCCACTTCATTAAAAATCCCGATTCACCATTACAACACTTCGATTATTTAGCAACGATTGCCTTCGTCTTCCCAAAACCCTATGAAGACAAAAAATCTCAATTCTTTGTCTTTTTTTCCTCTGAAGCATGAAGCTTGCTCTCCGACCCTTCTTCCCCCCAAACCCCTCCTCTCCCCTCTTTCATTTCTTAATCTATCCTCCCCTTTAACCCTAATTCTCCCCTCTCTCAAATCCTAGCCTCTGAATTTCTTTAATCTTCCGTCTTGGATCCGGAATTGGCTCCCAACGTCAGAGCTTTTTTCCCCATTTTTTTACCTTTAAGAGATCCTTTTACCGAAAAGACGTTCCCGAAACGGTACAAAGGACGGAACAACCTGAAACAGAATCGGAACCCCGTAATCGGCACCACATTGAGTCGCCCGACCAATTCAGGTCTCATATTGAGTAAGATGCCCGTAGTAACCTAGATATTCACGTAATTGGACCGCATTGGGTTGCTTGACCAATTCAGGTCTCATATTGGGTAAGACTTAGATTGGATGTCTTAAAATTGGATCCAATTGGCTCTTCGAACCAGGCTCACCCGTCGTTGAATTGGTCCTTTCCCTTTCTGCTGACTCCCGTTATTGGAATCAAACGGAGCATTTCAGTATGCTTCGGCTGTCTGTAATGGAGTGATTGAACCTGGCCTCCCAGTATTTGCACTGGAATTGGTCGTTGCTCCCAATATTTGAGGTAATTGAACATTAATAAAAGTCATCTTTCTTTATATTTTCACAGTATACTCATGTTACAACACGACATCCACCCCCTCTGAACCTGTGCATCCTCCAGTATGCTCCAATTTATCCAATTGCTGTTTGATTTATAGTATATTGTCTATGTCTTTGTCTAGTTCGTCTTCTTCACCTTCATTTTCCAAATCACTTTCAATCTCTTGCTGCGGAATCTCTATACCTTTATTAAGGTCTTCCATATTCATCTTTGCGTGTCTTCGTTTAAATATTTTTACTCGCTACCCTGCAATTGGTATTTTCAATTTTGTACCATCTAACTCCCGTAATGAGTAAGTCGCATTATCATGAACAGTTGTTACAACATATGGTCCAAACTAACATTTTAAAAATTTCCGCAAAGTACTATGTTGATTATCCAGACTATTGTCATAAACAAGTACCCAGTCACCTTCCTCGATTGCTTTTGGTCTCAATCCATGTTGCTTATCGAATCGCGCCTTGTTTTGTAACCTTGCGCTTTTTAACCTTTCCAATGCTATATGCACATCTTCTAATCTTTGCTCCAATTGTCGAATCCTAATAGCCACAAGTTCTTCTCTTGTCAATTCATCTTCCCATGTGTCAAGGACAAAGACTCGATGAGGAAAAATATACACCAAAAGGCTATCTCGATATAATAAGTCAAAATATAAACAAGTAGGTATATTAAAAGGAAACTGGAATGGCTATTGCCACAAGACAAGAAACTAAAGACTCTTGAACCTGGACTAGAAGCAAGAAAGGAGTTGACAAGAGTGAAGAAGCCTTCACTCTTGTCTCTATATATACTATCTAACTAGGGGCTACGTGGCGACGTTCTATAGGACCTCCAATATGTGTTGACTTTGTAGGACACATGCCTGGACTTACAAGGCAAGTTTTTCTACGTGTGGGCCACATAGTTAGCTTGATCTTCAAGCTAACAACATGTGTGGCACATGGCCAACTTGTTGACCACGTTTCTAATCCAAAAAGTCAATTAAAGACACCTATGAAGTCAAAGCAGCGTCTAGGAAGTTTCTAGGAAGCTTCTATATTAAATATTATATAATAAACTTACTTTTACCTATTTCTATATGTAATTATTAGCTTACATGATTATGGCCGTGACATTACCCCCCCTTCTAGAGACGAGTTCCACGAGGAGCGGTCATCATATGTTGAGGAAATCTATGATGCGACGAATTGTATTCGCCACATACTTTGATCTCTGTTCTCTTCGAAGATGATTGATAGGGCCTCTCAACCATCGGTAGTGTCCCATACCACGGCGGGAAGACCACCCAGTTATTTGATCATTATTGAGGCCTTCATAACTTCCTTCGAATAGAATATTCGGAACACCATCAGGAGTTGTTCCTACCTCTAGCAAAATCACCAAACATCGGGAGTCCCTTCCCAAATCATGATACCAAACGCGTTGTATCTCACCATCTGTTCGAGGAAGAACATGTCGTTCTTGAAGATCTTCATCTCGATTGCGTCGTCTTGAAGGTTGTGACAATCGTAATGTCTCGTCCGGCAGGTCAGCAAACGAAGGTTCTTGAGTTGAATCCGCTGGTTGTTGGCTCTCCATCTAATTAGCATCACAAATGTAAAGAAGTTACAAACAAGGATAGGAAATTGAATGTTATCTTGCCTCAATCTTGTCTCTTTTATAAGAGAAATTTTCATCTTGGTTTTGATGGATGTCGTTGATGAAAAACTTTGACTGTAGCTGATGCATTTGCTAGATTCCTGGATGGCTCTCATGTGCGTTCACTAATATCATATCCGCGCCAATGAACAAGATATTCCAGCTTATTTCGGCGCCGCCTTGAGTCTAATATCTCTTCCACCTCAAATTCTTCATTATTATATACTTCTATAGGAGGCGATGGCATTTGTCTTCTTCCTTGTATATCCACTGTCTTATATGGTTCAAGAAGAGATACGTGGAATACAGGATGGATCTTCATTGACTCCGGTAGATGTAACCGATATGCAACTGGGTTGATCTGTTCAGAAACAGAAAAAGGGCCAAGCCTACGATAGTCCAACTTGTCACAAGGTCGAGTAGTCTTGATATTGCGACGAAGTAGCCATACCTTATCACCCACGTTGATTTGTGGTTGCTCCTTACGATATAGATCTGCATTTATTTTTTGTCGTTCTTGAGCTTCCTTCAATTGTGTCTTCATTATTGCATGTAACTCTGACAACCGATTTGCCATATCTTCTGCTGCAGGATTATCAACTTTTGAAAAATCAAAAGTATCAAGTCGTGGATGATAGCCATAATTGGCAAAGAAAGGTGTTTGTTGCGTAGAAGAATGTACCGTATTATTATAAGCAAACTCTGCCAATGGCAGAAGGGTTGTCCAATCATCTTGTTGGTAGTTGATAGTACACCTTAAATATTGCTCCAAGACTTGGTTTACGCGCTCTGTTTGTCCATCCGTTTGAGGATGGAAAGCCGAAGATAGCTTTATGTCCACTTTTAAAATCTTGAAAAGGGTCCTCCAAAATCTTGACACAAATTGAGTTTCCCTATCCGATATGATATCTTTAGGTAATCCATGATAGCGATAGATATTATCAATGTAAAGCTTAGCTGTTTCTTCACCTGTGATAGATTTTGTACATGGCACAAAATGTGCCATCTTGGTGAAACGATCTACTATCACAATTATAGAATCATAAGATCTTGAGCTTGGAAGATCTGTGATGAAATCCATAGAAACAGAAGACCATGGTTGTTCTGGTATAGGTAATGGCTGAAGAAGTCCGTAAGGTCGATGACGAGGAATTTTTGATCTTGAACAAATATCACATGATTGTACAAAGTCTTTGACTGACTTCCACATTTGTGGCCACCAAAAATCTCTTGATATGAGTTCCAAAGTCTTATTATATCCAAAGTGCCCTGCTGCTGGAAAGTCATGACGTGCTTGAAGAACACGTAAACGTGCTTCTCCTTCTGGAACATATAGGCGTCCTTCAAAATATAATAGATTATTCTTGAACTCAAACTTAGAAGGATCATGAGACTTGGAAGAATTATTCTCGATATCATAAACAAGAGGGTCTGAGGACATACTGGACTGGATTTGCTTGAGAAAAGTTGAATCAACAGTCAATGTTGATTTCATTGCTCGGAGATGAAATTGCTCCGGTTTCAAGAGGACCGTTCTTTGTTGGTCAAAAGCTGCATCTCCTTCTTTTGGTGCAAAATAAGAACGTCTAGATAGGGCATCGGATAAACCTTGTTGTTTTCCTGGCCGATAAGTGATAATGAAGTCGAATCTTGACAAAGACATACTCCAACGAGCTTGACGACGATTCAACACGCGTGCTGACATGAAATACTCGAGGTTCTTGTGATCTGTATACACAGTGACTGGACTAGAAGCACCTTCTAGATAATGACGCCATTCTTGAAAGGAATCCACGATCGCAAGAAGTTCTTTATCGTGGATCTCATAATTGATCTCGGCTGCTAAGAATTTTCTTGAATGAAAAGCTATCGGATGAAGTTTGTCATCTGTTCCCATTTGTGATAAAACTGCACCCAAGGCAAAATCTCATGCATCTGTTTCCATAAAAAATGCCTTGGAAAAGTCAACACGATATAAGACTGGTGTAGAGACAAACGATGTCTTCAAGGCTTCAAATGCTGCTTCCGCTTCTTGATTCCATTGAAATTTATCTTTACTAGTCAAGCGTGTAAGTGGAGCTGCAACTCCTGAGAAATCTTTGATGAAGATCCGGTAGTAATTGGCAAATCCCAAGAAACATTGGACATCTCTTACTGTCCTTGGAATCTTCCAATCCACGATTGTTTGGACTTTCTTAGAATCCATCATGAGACCATCATTTGAAATGATGTATCCTAAAAAGTTAACTTGAGTAGTGTGAAATACACACTTTTCCATCTTGGCGTACAATCCTACATCTCTAAGTTTTTGTAATACTTGACGAACATGTATTTCATGTTCTTCGACGTTCTTGGAATAGATCAGGATATCGTCTAGATAGCAGACGACAAAATTGTCTAAGAATTCATGAAATATATCATTCATGAGATGTTGAAAAGCAGCTGGTGCATTCGTGAGTCCAAAGGGCATGACATTATATTCGAAATGTCCATACCTGATTCGAAACGCAGTCTTCCATTCATCTCCTTCTTTGATCCGTACTAGATTATATGCTCCTCTTAGATCTATTTTTGTATAGATCTTAGCTTGATTCAACTGGTCAAGGAGTCCTGATATCAAAGGTAATGGATACCTGTTCTTGATTGTGATCTTGTTGAGTCCTCGATAGTCAACACACATTCCTAAAGATCCATCTTTTTTCTTTACGAATAGAATTGGAGCTCCTGTTGGAGATTTTGAATGGCGTATGAAATTCTTCGCTAAATTCTCGTCAATATATGTCTTGAGTTCAGCCATCTCATCTTGCGATAAACTGTAAATTGGTCCAAATGGTGGCTGAGTTCCTTTCTTGAGGTCGATTGAACAATCATATGGGCGATGCTCAGGAAGAATATCTGCATTCTTTTTCTCAAAAACGTCTTGATACTCCTGATATTGACTTGGAATGCCACTTGAAGTCTTTACGCTTTCAGAAATAGGTGCAGCATAAATAGCAAAAGTTGATCCTTCTTTTGCTACGTGTATAAATGCTTTTGCACCTATCAGTACGGGTTTTACTGTACTAGACTTATAATTTTTTACTTGGTTCGTAGAACTATTAATAACGCTTTTGGAAAAGTCAAGTTTACGCGAATTCCAATCTATTCGAGGGTTATATTTTTCTAGCCAGGATAAACCTAAAATAACTGGATTAGACGGGGATTTAATTATGTTAAAAGCTATGTAGCTATCATGACCGTCTATTGTTACTTTTATAGGATGAGTTTCATGAGTGACATCTCCAGAAGACAAGGGACGACCATCTATGACTTCTACATGTACTAGTTTAGGTTTCTGTACAAAGGGTATTTTACGACTTTTAACAAATTGTTCATCTAAAAAACATGCTGAGGCTCCCGAATCTAATAAAGCAGAGGCTTTGTAATTCTTAGGTCCTAAATATAAGTCTATTATAAAACAAGGAGAGGGTTCTGAGGAGAGGATAGGACCTTCATTAGGAATTGTACAAGGTTCCAGCTGCACGGTCCCTATTGTAGCTGGACGAATCCGTTTTCCGACATGTTGTCTTCTTTGACCGTCGTATCCCTCATTTTATAGTTGCGTCGTTTCTTTGGACAATGTTGAGCAGTGTGCTTAGGTTCTCCGCAATATAAACATAATCCTTCTTGACGACGACGAATTTTTTCTTGCTCAGTTAGGGGTTTAAAACGTACCGCGTCAATTTCCATGTCTTCTACTTCCGAATGTACGTTTGGCAAAGATGTTGATGTTGCCATTGAGTAATAACGTTGAGGTTCCCGTGAATGATTCTCAGATCGAAATTCAAAAAGTCGATTATCACATTTTACCGCAAAATCGATTGCTTGACTCAAAGTTTGAGGATCAGGTAAGTTGAGCATCAATTTCTTTACTTCGTATTGCAATCCATAAAGAAATTGACTGATGAGTGCAGCATCATCCCACTTGATGTCAATTGCAAGTTGTCGAAATTGTGAAGCATATACTGTTACTGAGCGATTTCCTTGTCGTAGAATTCGGATCTTATTTGTTGCAACACGAGTTGCATCGTGTTCACCATACATAGATCGAAACTCCACCAAAAAAGCTTCCAAATTGTCCAATATTGGATTTCGTTGTTCAAGAAAAGACGAAAACCACGATAATGCAGAACCAGAAAGTAGAGTGCCAATAAACCTGACTTGTGATCCTGGAGTTGGATAGCTTTGCGGTTGAAGTTTAATTGCCAATTGTACTTGATTGATGAACCCTCGAAACTTTGATCTCGTACCATCAAATTTCTCAGGTAAGGAAATTCTTGGTTCTCTAGTGCTTATAGGGTGTTGTACAATTGGAGAAGGAACGTGATTTGTTGTAGATGTTGAAGCAGCTCCGATCATCTCTATATCTCCACTTTCTGCTATTCTTGTTCTTTCATGTGTTGGTGAATTGAGTTGATGCATCGCAAGCATTAACTCCCTCATTTGCTCTTGCATTTGTGCCATTGCACTCTTCATTTCAACAAGTTCTGCCATAATGACACTAAGAAGAAAAACTTGTTTGATATTGCTCAAGACAAAAGAAAAGAAAGACTTGATAACAAAGAAGATACTAAGAACAATATCAGTTTAGAAGTGGGTAATCCGCAAACTTCTAATACGCTTATGTCTTGTCAAGAGAAAGGGGTAATCCACTCTTACTCAAGAAAAAACAAAGCACTGATATTGTAAGTGTACTCTTGTCAATCTGTCAAGGACAAAGACTCGATGACGAAAAATATACACCAAAAGGCTATCTCGATATAATAAGTCAAAATATAAACAAGTAGGTATATTAAAAGGAAACTGGAATGGCTATTGCCACAAGACAAGAAACTAAAGACTCTTGAACCTGGACTAGAAGCAAGAAAGGAGTTGACAAGAGTGAAGAAGCCTTCACTCTTGTCTCTATATATACTATCTAACTAGGGGCTACGTGGCGATGTTCTATAGGACCTCCAATATGTGTTGACTTTGTAGGACACATGCCTTGACTTACAAGGCAAGTTTTTTTACTGTGGGCCACATAGTTAGCTTGATCTTCAAGCTAACAACATGTGTGGCACATGGCCAACTTGTTGACCACGTTTCTAATCCAAAAAGTCAATTAAAGACACCTATGAAGTCAAAGCAGCGTCTAGGAAGTTTCTAGGAAGCTTCTATATTAAATATTATATAATTAACTTATTTTTACCTATTTCTATATGTAATTATTAGCTTACATGATTATGGCCGTGACACCATGGTAGCATACTCCAAGTAAGTACCTTTTCTTCAATCGGCATAATTGATTTTCAACCTGTCATAAGTTCTACTGGCATATATCCTGTCACTAAACTATGTGTTGTTCGATCAGCCCATAATGCAAATGACAAAAGCTGTGGCTATTCTTTAACTTTCCCATTACAAGCTTTAACTAATGCTTTCACAATCGGTGGGTGACTGCGTTCGCTTTTTGCATTCCCTTCCGGATTATAAGCAGTAGTCAGTGATAGTTTAACTCTACATCTTTCAAAGAACTTACGAGCTTCTTGTGCATTTAATTCTCCACGATCTGTAGTGATTTTTCCTATGCATCCGTAGCGGCAAATGACATCTTCAAGCAAAAACTTACAAATCCCCTCTGTAGATTTTGTCCTCAATGCTCTTCCTTCTACTTGATTTGTTAAATCTTCACGAGCTAAAACCAAATATCTCATCTGCCATAATCCAACTGGCATAATAACCAAATCAACAACCCATTTAAAATGAATAGCCAGAGGATACGTAGGATGAAGACCATCTCGATGTCGGATATTAGAATACGATTGACAAATTTCACATGACTCTACAAATGAGAGCACATCTCGATACATATTTTTCCACCAATATCGTTCCTTGAGTTTAGCAAAAGTAGCCCAGATTCATCTATGCCCTGCCCATAAACTATCATGAAACTCCTTTAATAATTTTAGTTTTTCTTCCTTTTTGCCTATCACTTGTTGTGGCATCCCAATTCCTTTCTTCGGTCTCTTCCATAAGAATCCATCTCAAAGCAAAAATCCATACATTTTTTTTCTTATTTGTTTGAATTTTTCTGTAGACCAATTCCCCTTCTTAGTCAAGGTATTTAAGTAATGACCAATATCCAATAGTTCTCTTTTATAAGATGCTTCAAGAAATAGCTTGTCTTCTCTGTTGAGATTTGATATTGAATAGAATTTCAATCCGACGTGATCAATATCTTCAACCATTTCGTCTTTCTTCTCATATCTTGCTCGAGATAGTATGTCTGCTACTAAATTGTCCTTTCCAGTAACATGCTTAAATTCTGGATTTAGTGACTTAATATAAGCAATCCATCTCAACATTGCAATATCTGGCGTTGAACAGTTAGTAATCATTCCGAACAATGGCAAGGAATCTGTTTCAATTACTACTACTGCCCCAATCAAATAGTCCTTTTCAGCTTTCATAGCTGAAACAACTCCCCAAAGTTCTCTTTTGACTTGCGAATATGCACGCTGACGAATACTTAAAACTTTAGTCCCAAATCGAACTGCAAATCTATTCCCACTTGAATCATCTTGACCCACAGCCCATCCAATGGCAATTGGACTAGCGTCTACAGTAAGAATCACTAGTCTATTGCATTTATAATCAACCTTTCTCAATATTGGAGGTGACTTCAATAATTTCTTCAATCTTTGCATTGCCTGAATATATCTTTCTTCCCATTTAAATCGATAGCCCTTGCGTAACAGTTCATATAATGGATCCGCTATATGAGCATAATGAGGGATTCAGATTCGATAAAATACACATGCACCTAAAAACCTGCGAACCTCTGTTAAAGAACCACAATCCTCTTTCATCCTTCCAATTGCATCAACTTTAGTCGGATCTGATTTTCTTCCATAAGATCCACATAAATGTCCAACAATCACAACCTCTCGTACTCCAAATACGGACTTCATACCCGATAATATAAGATGAACTTCTCCAAGCCAAGTTAAAATCTTTTCACAATCTTGTATATGATCAACAACATATTTGCGACATCCCCTCTTATCTAAAGTTTCATCCTTGTCTCCTTCTCTGCACCCTTTTATAGGAACATCATCTAGAAAAGGCATAGTCTTTTCTGGAATAAAATCTCTCAATACCTTATTCATCCCATTCATCATATGCGCAACTGAGTTAGTCGCGCCTTGAGGAAGAGTGC
Source organism: Physcomitrium patens (assembly GCF_059467195.1). Taxonomy (NCBI): domain Eukaryota; kingdom Viridiplantae; phylum Streptophyta; class Bryopsida; order Funariales; family Funariaceae; genus Physcomitrium; species Physcomitrium patens. The sequence goes on from NC_143414.1 coordinate 302,431, forward strand.
ACATTCTAACCAATCCAAGTGGTGTCCTCATTGTTGTCATATCTCTACTTCTTTCGGCAAGTTGAAATTGATCATAACCTGAATATAAGTCACCCATTGAATAGATCGCCCTTTCTGCAAATGCCTCAGCAAATTCATCCACAATAGATCCAATTCCTACATTCTTGACAGTTACTGCATTCACTGGTTGCATATCTTGAATAAACCATAGTGACCCATTTTTCTTAGGTACCGTAAATCATCGACTAAAATACGGCGCAAATGATGGTTCCAATATTTTCATCTTTATCTTTTCTTTTAATAGTTCCACCAATTTAGATAAATGTGCCCTCGGTAGTGGAATCGGTCTTAGATTCCAAGGTACATGCGGTACAGCGAAGATAACCATAGGTGTTATAATATTTGGATCCACACACCCAATTTCATGAGATTCGAAGGCAAACAATCTACCTTGTTTAGCCAACATCTTTTTGAAGCAAGTAATTTCCTCGGGCAATAAAGAACCATCAGAACCAATCTTCAATTCTTCAAAAGTCTCTTCAGTAAACTGATGTCCAATACTCATTGGATCTCTTAAACTTGCTTCTTTTGATGCTTCTCCCATTTGTTCTTTAGAATCCTCTGGTAATGGTCCGACAACAGGCTTTACCTTCTTATCTGCCGTTTTATATCTCGTCTCTACTGTGACTTCTGGTGCTTGAAAAGATTCAAGCATGGTATAAACCTCTCTCGAATGAATCTCAACAATCTTATCATTATCCCCTAACCCAATAGATGTAATCAATTCCAATGAATCTTCCAGCCCATTTTCTTCATAAACACCCAAAATCCTCTCATCATCTTGCAATGTA